>NW_027108161.1:17675-28348 GCF_000696795.3 Halyomorpha halys
ATATTTATGTGAAGTAAATTATAAAGAAGTTGTCATGAAATAAAAAAAGTTAGTTACAACTTATATAAGTAGAACATCTTTGAGTTTTTCTACTTGTTAAGTTTAAAAACTTTTCTTTCGAAGTCTCAAGTAGTTGAGAGATAACTGTCTATGTTCCTAACTGTATCAACACTAGTCTGGTCTATATCCGTCCAAGAGACCATCTACTGCCAGGCAGACCTTTCATTAAACAGAAAATGGTATTTTACGGTATTTTGGAAAGTGTGTTATATCTGATAATGATAATCACCATGATTTTTTATAGAATTGCAATTTAGTCCCAAAGTACGCATTAAAATTTAATTTCTAACCCCGAGAAAAAGTAAGCCGCAATTGTTGTTTTGGCATGAGGTTTTTTTAAAATTTATTTAATACCACATAAGCCTGGAGGGCCTTACATGGTTAATACGACAGTTACATTTATATATAACATAAATAGATGAAAACAATAATTCCTAATAAGAGAGAAAACTAAAGTTAAAAACAAAAATAAAGACATTCTTAGATCTAACATAACTAACAATTACCCTCTAATGAGGAGGAAAAAAACAAGTCTTCAGTCTTCGGGTTGAGGATGGGTTTCCGCAACTTAATATTGTTTATAAAAAAAATAATAACTGTTTCTGGTTTTAATTTGGATTTTCTAGTTAGGTATAGAATATAGCATTGCTAACCTTGCGTAGGTTGGAGTTAGTTTTATGGTGGTCTGGTGATTTCAGGTAACTGGTATGACGTCATTTCGACATAAACATAAGCTACGAATGTTATTTAAATTTATTTTATTATTTTTTTAGTTTTATTTGTCATTTAAGCAATTATCTATTGCAAACCCTACATTAACTTAACCAGGATCACATTTTATTTACATAGACGCTTTTTATCAATTTTAAAATTCAAATAGAAAAAATTATCTCTGATTTTTTTTCTTCAGATAATCAATCGATTAATTATTTTTTCATTAAGAAATCCTTTTATGAATCTACCGTTTTATTTAATACAATATCAGTTGATTGGAACAAATCAAAATAACCAAGCTTCTAATGAAATTAATTTTATATCACAATCGAAACCATTGCTGAAATATTTTTTTTTATTATTATGAAAAACTTTTTTTTTTTAATTTTAATTTATTTCATTTTTATTTCAATTGTTTGAAATTAATTTTTTTTTTAATTTTTTTTTTGTTTGGTGAATTTATAGATTAGCTGAATTATCCAGTTATAAGTTTAAAAAGTATTGGAAACACTTCAAATGACCGAAGGTAAGCTTAATTTTATTTTTATTTATTTTTGTTTTAATATGATTTTATGATTTATTTTGTATTTATTTTTTACATTATTATTTATGTTTTATACCTATTTATTTTTATTATGAACAATAGATTTTCATAGACTGCATAGCTATTGTAGTAAAGAACATTTTATTTCATTTTCAATAGGAAGTAATATCTTTTATAACCCTATAACTATGTAAGCAATTTAAAAATATATTATAGTTTTCTCTTTTAATATTAATTTAAAATCAAATGTTTAATTTAAGTAAGACTGTTATTTATAGAATATATGAATTTATTTACTCATTAAAAAATTAATTTTGGCTCCTGTGAGGGAGCGCGGTTGCACAGTGGTAAGGCTCAATGTTCTCTGTATTAAGTCTAGCCCTTTGGGGTCCACCCAACCTCATAAAGTGGGTACCCTTAAAAATCTAGCAGTCGAGGGTGATTCTGACCAAATCACCTCCTAGCACAACCCTTGGTCTCGTAACAGTACTCTTATTCATGAAAAATTATTAAATAACCCTTCACGGGTTGCAGTGTTACAGATTTAATTTTTTTTTTTAATTCCCAATCATCATAGTTTGGTTAATTGTAACACGTAGAACTAATGTCAGAGGAAAATATTTGTTATTGAATGAAGAAAAAGGGGAAAAAAAACTAGTTTCAAAATATATGACATACGTTTTTTTTTTCTTTTTCTCTTAAATAACAACAATATACAAGAATATAAAATAATAATAAAATAGTCTCTAATAGAATAAAATACTCCCTTTCCCCTCCCTTTTTTTTATATAACTTATAGAATTCTTCAGATATGTTTCTAGAGATGGATGGATTTTTATTTTTGATAAATTAAATAAATCTAGGTAATTCGAGCACTCCAGTAATCCGAACTGGAGTAACAAAGAAAGTTACTTTTTTAAAGAAAACTCAGCAGGCGATAACATTTTTCTTTAGCTAATAAAAATGGACATGCGTAAAAAATATTTTTAACTTACCGAACTATAGGCAAGATATTGTAAAAACCATGAAAATCGAAAGTGGAAATGTTTAGTTTCTATTTCGGGTAATCTAGTTCCTGTGGAAACATTCATTATAAATTTTGCTGGAATTAGAAATGCATAATATCTATTGTATAAATCATTTTATTCTGTAAAAATAATTTAATTAATAGTATAAATATGTATACTTTGTTTTCACTTATAAATGAACCATCTTATAATTTTAACAAATTAAATCATAATTTAGCATTACTGGGGATTTAAAAGAAAACAAAAGTGTTGCCACTCAAAATATGGCTTGTAGTCAGCGAAGTTATAAGACTCATAGCACCTAACGAAAAAAAAAAAACCGACTTCTTAAAAAAAGATTAATTTTTTAAAACCTCAAATTTCCAAAAAAATATGAAGAAAAAAAATTAAAAATAATGAGGTGTAGATAGTTGACCGTAGATTAATGATTGGAGAAGTTTGTCGGGAGGTGCGGTCAGCAAAGAACAACATAAATAAACAAAACCATATTTATTTATTTTATGCCAACGTTTCGACCTGAGTTTCAGGTCTTCATCAGGGCTATAGAACAAAAGAGATAACAACAACATTTAGAGCAACTTACAATTGAAAAGGTATAGTATACAAATAATTTTAGAATTATACAAAATATTGAATTAAATCATAAATGATAAAAGATTGATAACTGATAATTGAATAGTACAAAATTTTAATTGATTGATAATCGTGGAATTGTATGGTAGTAGATTGAAAACAGTGACAGTGGAAATATAATATCATGTAGGTTAGAAGATATGTATAATATAAGATATGCAAGTAGTGTCTAAAAAACTGAAAAAATATAATTTGTAGATTCAATTTATTTATTTATTTTCTCAGTTTTTTAGACACTACTTGCATATCTTATATTATACATATCTTCTTACCTACATGATATTATATTTCATCTGTCACTGTTTTCAATCTACTACCATACAATTCCACGATTATCAATCAATTAAAATTTTGTACTATTCAATTATCAGTTAACAATCTTTTATCATTTATGATTTAATTCAATATTTTGTATAATTCTAAATTTATTTGTATATTATTCCTTTTCAATTGTAAGTTGCTCTTAATGTGGTTGTTATCTCTTTTGTTCTACAGCCCTGATGAAGACCTGAAACTCAGGTCGAAACGTCGGCATAAAATAAATAAATATGGTTTTGTTTATTTATGTTGTTCTTTGCTGACCGCACCCCCCGACAAACTTCACCAATAATTAAAAATAGTTATGTACATTCATATTGCTGAAGTTTTGTACACCATTTTTCTTAATACTTTATTTAATCCGAATTTGTTAGTAATCTGAATATTTCCCTACAGCAATTAGTTCGGATTACAATGTAAATGTAATAAAATTACGTTAAAACGGAAAATAAAATAAGTTAAAATATAAGGGTCCGATATTACTAGGTCCTAAGGTGATATAGGTCCTATATTAGACTTATATGTAACTGCCCTCGAACCGCAGCCTTTGGTAGATCTTTCCTCATCCGTTCCTCTTCCCTATGGAATTCTATTCCCTCCTTCATTCGTAGTTCTAATACCCTTCCAATCTTCAAATCCCGTATCTTCGACTACCTTCTGTCCACCCAATTCCGGAAGAATAACAATTGCAAGTTTCAAAAAAGCTTTATATATTTTCTGTATTTTATGTCTTAGATCTTCGTTTATAATTGTAAATATGTACACTAGCAGAAATTATATCTGTTTATTTATTACTTTTTAGTTCAATTGTATTTGATTTTTTATCATTTTTTTTCTTTTATTTACTATCAGTAGTCATCTTATATTTTATGATATGACAAATGGTTTCATTTTATTTGTTTTATCATTATTTTATATTTTCTGTTAATTATGGTTGTTTAATTGTATATTTTTAAATTCACTGTATTAATTTATTGTACGACATCTTGTAATTTCATCTCTATTTTGTGTTTTACTCTAAGGCTCTAAAGCCTATTTTTGACGCCTGTAAATTATTCTAAAGGGATCAATCCCAGAATAAATAAAGATTATTATCATTATTATTATATTAAAAGAAGTTTTGTTAGTGGACTAATTTTTAAATAAATCCATAAAAAGAGTATTTTTTATTTATTTAATTATTACTATTTACAACTGTACATTATAATACATATAGTAAATTTGATCTCAGTTAAAATTGAGTATTACAGGAGTGCTACACTACCAATTGGTAGCACTCTAATGACATTTCACATTAGCAGTTCTCGTGGCCATCTTCTTTTCAGGCGCCTCGGAGGATTGTCAGGAATGGAAGAGGAAGCAAGGTTAGAAACTAGTAAGTTTTGGGTGGTTAGAGAGTTTAAAATGGAAGGAATATCTAGTTCGGACTAGATAAGTTATATAAAGAACATTAAGTTCAATCCGTAAAAAATCCCTAAAATCCTTGATGCTCCTTATTACGTCACAAATACAAAGACCTTAACATCCCTTTCGTTGCAGATTTGGCCCAAAAGAGATATGTCTCCTTTCATTCCATAATCATTACCCATCCTAACCCATTATTCTTAATCCCTTATCCTTAACAATCCCCGATAATCCTCCAAGGCATCTGAAAAGAAGATGGCTACGGACCTTCTAATTTAGTTCCTTCCCAAGATTATTCAGTGTTTGAAACATTATTCATATTTACTTATTGTATTTTTTGTACAATTGTAAATTACTATAAATTAATAGAAAAGAGATTGTATATTTAAAAAATCTTTCGATTCGGTGTGAATACGTTGTTTCGAATTTTTTTGATTAACTCTTGCAGTTCATTTTTATTTAACACAGTACAGATATATATTTATAAAGACATTATATGTCTAGGTAATCAAATCAAAACGTTTCTTATAAAAATTCTAGAATGAAGCTGATATTCATAGGTTATGTACTAGTTTTATGTATTAATAAGTCCAGAATTAAGTTAGTCTATAAACCGCGTCGTGTCATGACGTAAATTAAGATCAATGATATGAATTATAGATTTTGTTGCAATTCGTCGGAAATTGAATTCAATTAGTAATAATAGTAAATAACTCTTTGTGATATTTTGATCTTAAGAGTTATGAAAACATGTAGTGATTTCCATAATAACAGTGATATTTCAGGATTGCGTGTCTGGTTCAAAATAACAATCCGTATTCTTTTGATGTATAATTTCTTTAAGGGGTAAATTTAAGTATCAGAATTAGTTAAATCATGCCATTTTAGTGAAATAGTTACTAATAATTTTGTAAAATGTTTCGGTGAATTACTTGACATTTCGAAATACGTCAATATATGCGGCAATAGTCCAAGAGCCCAAAAGGAAAACAAAGTCATTTATTTCATCAAAATTTTTTATTAGTTCAATAAAAATAATGTCCAGTTAGTAATTAAAATTGATGAGGCTGCCGAGTATAGTTAAAGGAAATCAAAATGGTGGATCTAGATGAAGCTGTTGGATATTTTATTATCTCGTAAAGGTTACAAAACAAGTCTCCCAGAAAATCCTTTAAGAGCTTTTCATTTAACGTATAATATGGACTTCAAATTAAATGTCACATAAGTCCAGCGTTTCAGCCAATTCGGCAAAAGGAAAAAACTACAATCTTTTCAAAATAAAGTCCTAAGAATCGCAGTTAATACTCCTTGGTTCATAAGAAATAGCCAATTGCATCGCGAATTACGAATGGAGTCAATAGAGGATTACATCAAAAAATGGTTCATAAAGTTCCACTCCCAGTTGCCGACAGTTAAAGGAGCAGTGACATACAACCTGGGAAAACCAACCTCAACCCGAAGACTGAAGCCCAGATTGCTTTAGGACATTCCTTTATAAATTTTTAATAAATATAAAATTAATTCATAGTCACACTACCTCTATTTACTTATTATTATTCATATTATATATTCATTATTATTTTTTTCTCTATTAGAAGGCAATTGTTTCTTTTATTTAAGTGTACCAATATCATTATTTTTTTATATTAATTTTACTTTCCTCTTTTATTAAGAAGCATTATTCTTATCTATTTATTTTCTTTTTTTTTTCTTTCAATAAGAACATTGTACAAGTTAGGGGTGTCATTTGTATGACTATACCCCCTCATAATCAACTGTTAGAAAATATATATATAATATAAGTTATATCAACGATGTAAGGCCTGCTAGGCCGATCTGGTATATATATATATATATAAAATAAAATAAAATAGCCAATTCGGCCATCCTCAAGGACAATCTAACACAAAACTGCTTTCATTATTCATTGATTTTTAACAATTTGAGCGTTTAACAATATTATAAATAAATAATATCCCTTAAAAGCCAATTTATTATTATTATTGGCGCGACAGACCGTAGATGTCCAAGGCCTCGCACGATGTATTTTGGAAATATGTGGAGTGGGTTCGTCACTCCCTCGCCTATTTTGGTGAGTGCTACTCATTGGCTAACGGGCCTCACAAATGCCCGGGGATAGGCTATGAGTGAGTATTGTATAATTATAAGTTTGAAAAAAAAACAGAAAGGGTCGGGGACTCGAACTCGCAACCTTTGGGTTTGCAGACAGGCTCGTTACCAGGTCACTAGTTTCATGAAAAATTACATAAAAATAAAAATAAAAAATTAGGGAAGTATATTAATTCTCAATGACAATCTATCACAGAGCAGCATTTATTATACACTGATTTTTTAAAAAATTAGCAATTGACAATATGATTAATAAATAACATACCATAAAAACCAATTTATAATCACATAAATTATTTTTAAAAAATTTCTGCAGGTTAGAATAAGCCCAGGTCACTGGTTTCTGTAAAAATTACTCTATGCGATAATAATACATTAAGGAATTATATTAATTTATTAATAAGCTATCCTTATCTTTAGTCTAATTACCTATTATGTCCCTATTTCGTTAATATTAAACTTTTAATTGTAATTAATTTAACCCTATTACACTTTGCTATTATAACAATATTTGTAACCTTCCTTACTCTCAGGTCAAGCAGAACTTTTATTTATTATTAAATTCTGATTTCTTTTATTCTTAAAATTCATATCAAAGTTAATTTTAAATATTTAAATAATGTTTACCCATGTTTTTAATAAATTAATTTTGGTTAAAATCTCTGCATAGTGCTGATTTAGATATCTAGTGTCTGTTTTAAAATTCACTGTATCATTAATGTTTTCCGATATATAAATAAACTCAAGTATTTTCCTTTTGAATGTATTATTTTCTTTATGTAAAATTATTTTATTATCAAAATTGTGAAGAAATAGGTTATTAGACTAAAGTTGAGGAATGGTAGCTTATTAATAAATTAATATAATTCTCTAATGTTTTATTATCTCATAGCATAATTGTAGTGTCCTGAGTAGAATAGCCTTCTAAAAAATTTTTAAAATAATTTATGTGAGTGTAAATTGGTTTTTAGGTAGATGACGGTAGCAGCGTGGTAACGCGCCTGTCTGCCAACCCGAAGGTTACGAGTTCAAGTCCCCGGCTCTATCTGTTTTTTTTAATTTTTTTTTCAAGCTTGTAATTATACAATACTCACTCACAGCCTAGCCCCAGGCATTTGTGAGGCCTCTTAGCCAATGGGTGGCACTCACAAAAATAGGCGAGGGAGTAACGAACCCACCCTATGAAAACCTCGTCAAGAAACGCACGATGTATTTCCTTAGTACATCCACCGAGGCCTTGGACCTCCACAGTCTGTCACACCAATAATAATAATAATATTAAATTCGTTTTTAAGGTATGTTGTTTATTTATAATATTATTAATTGCTAAAATTGTTAAAAATCAATGAATAATGAAAGCTGTTTTGTGGTAGATCGTCCTTGAGAATGGCCGAAATGTTAGACTTTTGAGAAAATAAAGAATGTTTTCAGACTTCTATTTGAAGTCTATATTATACGTTAAATGAGAAGCTCTTAAAGGATTTTCTGGGCGACTTGTTTTGTAACCTTGTAATCTTTATGAGATAATAAAATTGCCAACAGCTTCATCACATCATCTGTCCCCTACCTCACTTGTTCTTTGTTTACTCTATTATTATTTTTAACTTGTATAATTCAAGTATTCCCTGGATTTCAGTATGGGGTAATGGTATGAATTGAGTTATAAGTATTTGGAGTGAACTATATTTAATGGATTTATAAAAATAAACGAAGCATGGTTAGCTTCTATTTAAATGACCCAAATAATTGTATATTGATAAGCCAAAGGTTTGTACAATCGGGTTAGTTTAATTTAAATTAATTTTGCCAATTGATAAGTTTGCATGGAATAATGGAAGAAATTATAGGTTTGTTGGTTTGACATTCTAGTGATGTTGTGATGTTCCGATGGAAGACGGATTTCTCTCCTGTTCTTTTCTTCTGTCATCCTGCCGTCACCATCTCTTGGCTGAGTGTGGTGAAGTTTTGCACACTCATGTTACGTTGTAGAAAGTGTTGCTACCTTTTTAGAAATGTGCTAGCTCGTATTTCACCTGTACACAGGCCAATGCGGCTATAAACTCTACACTTCATATGTTTTCCACTAGAGGGCGAAATTGCCAAATCCCATTAAAAATGTTTGAGGGGGCATCCTCAAACATATACATTATTTTATTTGTTATTATATATTTTTTTTTATAATCGAACTTTATTTATTGATACATATTACAATCTGCCACGCCGTTGTGGGCAATAGGTAATAGTGATGAATGATCACATTCTCACTAAAATAAAATAAAATAAGAATGAAAAAAAAGTACATAAAAATAAAGAAAATGAACATAATCAAACTATGTGCTTGAAAAAATAAATCAATAAAATAATGATAAAAATAAAAGAATCTCTAGTCACATTTACACTCCTATATACAATATTTACACACTTGATCTGAGGATCCCTAAGCTCTATCCCCCAGGTGTGAGGGGTAGAGCAGAGCTCAAGAGATCCCAGCGCATCCCTCTCGCCGCATCACTGGTAGTGAGCCAGTGGAGGCTGAGCAAGTACGCTAAGGCCCCAAACCATTATTTTATTAATGTTTAAAAACGTCTTAGGCAACACGAACTATGAACTATAGTACTGCCGATTCTCCCGACCAAAAAATACTCAACGCCTTTAAATTCCACTTTTTTTTCTGCACTTGGAGAATCATTATAACTATAACTGTATGATTGTTACAGTCATGATTGTACTTGGCGTGATAGTTGATAGTACAAGTAGTATCATTGTATTATATAACTTAATTTTTATTTTATTTCCTTAATTATGTTATTTTAACTACTTTTTCAATTACTTATGTATACATTTTATTTCTCACTTCTCTCATCACTTTAGTTTATTGATTCCATTCTGTACAATTATTTATTTCATGTCGTTTATATTTTATTTTTGATTTTTTGTATTCATTGGTTGTTATCTTGTTCTGTTCTTAGCTCTGGTGAAGTCTAGAAATTCTGGCCGAAACGTTGGCACGATTAAATAAGTTACTTCAACTTATTTGTGTTTTATTTTTACCGCACCCCCCCCTACCATCTTCTCCTCGTATAAGTCATCCACGGTCAACTATCTCTCTAATATTAACTATTACATGTGTAAGCTTTAACAGTGAAGTACTCTACAGTTTCTGTTATTGCGGCAGTAGTGTTAGCCATTAGCATGGTGTAGCTATTTGGTAGTTATAATCATGACAGCATTCACTGTCACGATATTTTTACTGTCGTGACCGTAATGAAGTGCGTGGTCTGATCTTAAGGAGTACAAGAAACGTCACTTGACTAATATTCGCATTAACTCTCATATGTATACGCTTTGATAGTGAACTTTCACAACTCATCAACCTGCTAAATGTAATGACCAAAGGTGGGAAAACATTATTCCTGTATATTCGCCCAAAAATTTAAAATTGTACCATCCCCGGGCCCCAAATATAAATTTGACCCGTGACTCTAAAACAAATCTATATAATCTAAAATTCAATATCTAAGGAAAAATAATAACTTAGTATTAATAGAAAAAGTCTCTAATAATTAGCCAAAAAAACTAGTTTAAAGACTAGTACGACACTGCAATAGCACACTTAAATATAACGTAAATAAATTTTACCCGAAATATCTGAATACCTGCTAGGGTGAAAATTATCCGAAAGTCGACTGCACTGATGAGCAACTAACCAATAAAAAAGCTGCCAGAGAGGCACTCACGCTCCCTTGCCGAGGCACCGCCGTTTTTACCCCATCAGAACACAGTACACCCCTTAAATTACAAATATTAGAAAAATGGCAGGCCAAGTGGGATGAAAGCTCTCC
>NW_027108161.1:29563-36038 GCF_000696795.3 Halyomorpha halys
AAACTACCCATTGGTAGCACTCTAATGACATTTTACATTAGCTGGTCTCGTGGCCATCTTCTTTTCAGGTGCCTCGGAGGATTGTCGGGAATGGAAGAGGATGCAAGATTAGAAACTAAGGGGTTTGAGTGGTTAGAGAGTTTATAATGGAAGGAGTGATATCTGGTTGATCGGTTACATAGGGAACATAAGGTCTTTATGTATGATTTTTATTTGTGACAAAGTAAGGAGCATTGAGGATTTTACGAAGGATTTTGGACAAAATATCAAAATTAATAATACCAAATAGATATATTTTACAATTTTTTTAGAAAAAAAACATATTAAGAGCTATTTATTATTTGTAATTATTCTACTGTATAGGTATTTTATTTTTTATATAAATCCAACGAAGATGTAGCTAAAAGGGAAAATATTTTATGATGTTTTACAAGTCGAAATTGGATATTTATGTCTGCTTGTACCAAGTTTTGCAAAATTTCCCTGGTTTAAAAAAAAACATGGAGGTATTAGAAATACAGGTTAAGTACTAAATACAGATAGTACAAGAGCCCAAGAGAAGAAAAAAAGTCAGTTATCTCGCCCCAATTTTTAATTACTTTAATGAAAACTATGTATAATTACTAGTCGAAATTGAAAGGTCTGCCAAGTATAGGGGGAGATACAAAATGAGTGCTGTTTGAAAACGTTACAAAAAAATTAATTTTCCTTTCCGAGCTCAATATCTTTAAAACTACCAACAACACTACGAACGTCATTTAAAGTAGAATAAATTTTCTGAATTAGTAGCCCTAATTGAGCTATTTGCGATCATTAATTCTGGAAATATAGCTTTTTAAAAAGCAAAATTTCATAAAAATCTACTGAAAGATTAGTTTTTATTTTGAGAAATCTATATCTCAGGAACTATGTGACGTATAAATATCTATTAACACTCGGACTAAAGCTTGTCTAATGTAATATAAAATAGTTTATTACCTTTATCTTCGTGGAAATGGAAGTTTTAATGATATTTTACTAATTTTTTTTTTAATTGTATTAAGTTTTTATTTATTAATATATATTACAATCTGCCACACAGTTGTGGGCAATAGGTAATAGTGATGAATGATCTCATACATACTAAAATAAAATAATTTTACTAAATAAATGCACAAAATGTTAATTTCTAGTTGTAAATAACTGCCTTTTTTCTCCTCTTGGGCTCTTGTACTTCTTGTAAGAAGCCCGATGCATGATCGGCACTAAACTATCTCATAGAATAAATGCATGTAGAAGATATACAAAAGATGTATATACATTAATTGAACACTATTGAAACTTATATCAGTTAGTAAATAAATGAAGTGATAAGACGGTAACGATAGTAACATAAATGGTAACAGCTAACTTCGCTGTATAATCGATAATACTGGTCCGATTTAGTTGATTTTTTCTTATTCTTTTAGGCAGAACGATTACATATGATATCGATTTTCCTGAAAAATCCTGATTACGTTTCTTTTAATTTTTAGTGAATAAAAAATCATTTAGTAGTATCAGTAGTATTTTTTTCTTATTCCTCAAAAAAGAGACAAATCGATTGGCATATAATAGGGGTATTCGTGATCTTTAGTTTAACATGTTAAATGGAGAAATATTTCCTCCTTTTATCATGTTAAAACGATATAACATGGTTGAGAGTCTGTTATTAGGTTTGCTAAATGAAGAATGACGTCACACAACAGATCAGCTGAGCTCGTCACCATTTTGTTTGTTGTGTTATGTTACTTTCTCGTAGTTTGTGTTAGTATTGTTTTGGATGTTTTTAAAAGTAATAAAGCGACGGATTACAATAATAATAATGTAATGACAGTTGTCAATTAGCTCATCTTGATTCCCTTCCTCACAAGTCAGATCAACAAGGCACTCAGTGAAAAAACTTTCACATAACCTGCACTTTTTACTCATTTTAGGCATGTTGTAATAAATTACTTTAATCAAAACTTAGATGTAAACAAGAACGTGAAGTTTTGGAAGGAAAGGTTATAAACCTTGTTTAACTATGTCAAATGTCATAAGTACAGGAAGCTTATGATAGAATTATGAGCAGCCCTATTTAAAGTCATGTTAAATGATAAATGCATAAGAGCTCCAAGCGGATTGTTTCAGCAACTTGTTTATAACCTTTCCTTCCAAAACTTCACGTTCTTGTTTACATCTAAGTTTTGATTAAAGTAATTTATTACAACATGCCTAAAATGAGTAAAAAGTGCAGGTTATGTGAAAGTTTTTTCACTGAGTGCCTTGTTGATCTGACTTGTGAGGAAGGAAATCAAGATGAGCTAATTGACAACTGTCATTACATTATTATTATTGTAATCCGTTGCTTTATTACTTTTAAAAACATCCAAAACAATACTAACACAAACTACGAGCAAGTAACATGGCACAACAAACAAAATGGTGACGAGCTGATCTGTTGTGTGACGTCATTCTTCAGTTAGCATTATTTTGGATCTAATAGTCTGTGTTATTTCTTTTTTTTATATACTTATTATTGTACTTTTTATTTATATTTATTTTTGTTTATATACTTTTATTCACGGATGTTTTAAACCAAACTTAGTTTACTTCTTTATATCTTATTATCCAACATTGTCATTCAATTCATATGCCATCAATCATCTACAAATTGTATAATTTTATGTTTGATTTTTTATGAAACCTTTAAGATTTAGCGGCAATAGAAAATTATCAATTTTTTTTTCTGCCCATCTCTGTCGCTAAGTTTAGCATTCACTCGGGTTATCTGTCGTGTTCGATAAGATTACTTTTGTGTGTTGTACTATTTATAACTCCTACCTTTCTTTATGCAGGCAGTTCCATCTTAGAAGTGAACTTGTTTAGAGACCGAGTTTAGAAGTGTTGTTTGGATGTGTCAAAGTCCTCTTCTCCCATCTTTTAGCACTCTCTGTCTAAACTATTTGGAATACATTCAAGGTTTTTATTTTAAGTTATTTTATTTTTAATAATACATATAATAATAATAAATATTGTAGTGAAAGTTCAAATTAGTTTTTATAAAATTATTACTAACGCCTTTCATTTTATTCTAGTGAAGTATTATCCATATTTACTTTCATTATACATATATATGTGTAATATATAGTAAGGGAAGTAATTACGGCAGTGTAAAATTTCAATTTCGAGTTTTCGACGGAAATACAAATTACGATGTGTCTGTTTGTGAACAACCTAGCTCCCAAAACAAAATGTCTTACGAAAACGAAATTTCATAGATTAATTATTTTATATATTCTTGTTTGAGAGTGGTTTAGTTTATTCTTAATTTAAAACAAATTTGATCCTTTTTTTCTCTCAACTGTATTCTTTACAACTTTTTCAACTTAAAACTGTTTTAAGTTGCAAATGTGAATGAAGGAAGAAAAGTGTTTTATAAAAGGTTTAAATCTAGGAAAAAATTATTTAGAAAAGGTTATATGGGACAAAGGCAATTAGCCTGCATTTTTAAGATTTGAAAAAAGAAAATGACATCAATATGAAGGTATCCTTGAGAATGGCCTGAGGGTGGAAATTACATATTTAGAGTGTGTATATACTCAGGATTTAACAGCTATTTTTTTGCTAAAATCGACTTTCCGGGAAGTTCAACTTTATAGAATCGATTTTTCACATTTTTTTCGATTTTCTCCAAAATTGCTCTAAGGATTTTGATTAAACTCGGTACATCAATGGGAAAATAGATGTTATTCAATATCAGATAGGTTTTATTCTCTTTGAAATAGAATAACTGAACTTAAATACAGAATTTTCAAAAAATGTTCATGTAAAGTACATCTAATTTTGTTCATTTGAAAATAATAAACAGTTTTCATTGTTATTAATAATATAAAATGAATAAATACAAAATATTAAAGAATTTCGTGAATAAATAAAGAAGAAAAAGGGAAAAATAGATAAATCTGAGTCTAACGGGAAATGCCAGCCAAACGATCTTTCCCTATCTCATGACTGCTTCGTTATCTTTTGTCAAACTGTCAAATTCTAGGCAGGAACAAAATTATATTTGTTTTCCCCATCTCGAAAATTATCTATCTTTACTTTAACTTATCAATAAACGGAATATACAGTAAGGGGAAGAATTACTACAGAGCTCTCGACAGAAATACACACTTCAAAGTCCCCTGAGTTCATGTAACTGGATCTAGGTAGGAAAATGATTCTTTGTATTTTTTATTCGTATTATGTTAACAGCCCAGCTAAAAAACGAAAGGAATCTAAAATCATCTTTTTAATGTCTTGGATGTTACACCTACTGTTTTTACTATAATCGATTTACCCGAAGTATACAATCGATTTTACACTTGTTTACTATTTTAAAAAATGGCGGCTGTTTCAAAACCTTAATTTTTCATTCGGATTCAATATTTTTAAAACTACCAACAACTCTAGAAAACTTAAGAGAACTTAGTTTAAAGTAGAGGAAATTTTGTAATATATGAGCCCTAAAAGAGTTATTTACGTCCAATAGTTCGCGAGATATATCTTTTTAAATTGCAACATTTCATAAAGAATATAAAATCAGAATTTAGTGAATTTATTTTGAGAAATCTGTATCTGAAAAAGTATTTGACGAGCAGATGTATAGTAGCACTCACATTAAACATAGTTAAATGGACTATAAAGTAGTTTATGACGTTTATTTTCGTAGGAGTAGTAGTTTTTATGATATTCGGCAAAATAAATTGACAAAATATTTATTTCTAGTTGTTTACATTTTCTTTTCTAGTTGTTACATTAATACAACATACAATAAATAAAACATAAAAAAGCAAGTAAACATACTATTTTTCTTTATTAAAAACAGTGTACAATTGTACAATAAACAGAGTGCCCCAGAAGACAGGTTCACTCACCCCAAACTATACAATTTTTAAAATTTGAAATCTCCAGCGCATTTAAATTCTCGATTTTTTTTACAGATTCTGACAGTGTATCTGATTTTAAAACGAATTCATATTGCGATTTTTTTTCATCCAGCGTAACTCGCCAAAAAGCCATTTTTTAAAACAATTTTTGTCGCTTTGAGCGAAATCGTAATTGAAACAGGAACGAAATTGTTTTACTAACCTGTATTCTTATAAGAATCTGTCATCAAAAATTTGAGTGTCTGAGCGGAAGGTAAAGTGGCTGTCATGGTGATGAAGCCTCAATTAATAAATATTTGAATAAAAAAAAAAAAAAGAATTAAACAAAGGAAACATTCAACATTCGACCTTATTCACAGGACCAGAAATAAATTAATATTTTTATTTTTTTTATATGTAAATTAACGAAAACAACTACTCTCACATAGAAAATTAACATAAACCAAATGCGCATTTATAAATTAGTTCAAATTTTAAAATTATTTTATATTTAAATATTAAATCTGTTATGCTCTAGTTCTGAATGGCTTAAAAAAAATTAATTTGACGAAAATCTCTCTCTGATATTTTGTTTTTAATGCATTTAAATGGACTGACTATCCCCTCCGCATATGCTGACGACGCATGTGTGCTAGCAGTTGATAATAACCCCCATAATAATTCCATCCCAAACTCTCCAATCCCATATCACAGCACTCGAAGAATGGTGCCATAATTAGAGGATTAAAATAAATCCCAACTAATCACCTTTACCCTTCGTCATAAACCTACATACCGACTGCCCTTAGACTACATCTGGACAAACAACTACAAAGACACGTAGATTTCGAGTATTACAGCACTTACTAGACAAACGGTCCAAACTGCCAACTCATTACAAAAGACTGATCTACATGACTGTAATAAGCCCAATCTGGACATACGGAATTGAGCTTTGGGGCTCCACTAAACCTTCGAATTCCTCTCGTATCCAATCCTTACAATACAAAATCCTCAATCTTACTTTGTCACAAATAAAATCATACATAAAGACATTAATGTTCCATATGTAACCGATCTAGCCCGAACCAGATATCATTCCTTCCATTATAAATTCACTAACTATCCAGACCCACCAAGACCACCTTGCTTTTATTCCATTCCTGAAAATTCTCCGAAGCGCCTGAAAAGAAGATGGCCACGAGACCTTCTAATTAGTGTGCTACCAATGGGTAGTTTCTCTACATGCCTGAATGTACTCGTGTTGTAAATGTCAATAAAGATATAATAAAAATTAATTTAAGTTTTAATTAATTAATTAAATTAATTAATAGATTGAATAAAATTAATTTGTTATTTAAATTTTGGGGTAAAGATGGGGCATTAAATAAGGTCATTTATGGTATATACAGAATTAATGTTTAGGTTTTGCTTTGTTCAAAAAATTGGTTTCAGGACGAAAAAAAATTCGAAAAACTGCATAATTTTTACAATATATATTTTATAACGTTGATTAAAATTAAATATTTTGAATTGTTTATTTTTTATAAAAAAATAAAACTGGG
>NW_027108161.1:36088-36984 GCF_000696795.3 Halyomorpha halys
TTATTTTTTATAAAAAAATAAAACTGGGGGATTAATAGCTTTATAATTATAAATTTAGGGTTATCTTGCCCATCGCTACTGAAATGATAGAAACTTAGAATAATAATTATTTTTTAATTTTGTATCTTTTAATATTGAACCCAGACTTTTTTTTCACTTTTTTTTATTTCCACGTTTTAATGTAATATTATTTAGATTTACATTGTAATCTCTGTTATCCGAAATAGGGGGCGCTCGGATTACCGAAGTTTGGATTACAGAAAATTCAGCAATATGCATTTACATAACTATTTTTAATTATTTAATTTTTTTTATATATTTTTTTGGAAATTTGAATTTTTAAAAAATTATTTTTTGTTAAAGTTTTTTTTTTTTTCGTCTGGTACTATGAGTCTCAAAACACCGCTGACCACTAGCCGTATTTTGGTCAAATTACAATTTTGTTTTATTTTACTTCCCCAGTAATGCTAAGTGATAATTGGTTAAAATTATAAGACTGCTCATTTATAAGTGAAAAAAGTATAAATTAAAAAAAAAACTTTGTATGGATTTATTTAAAACATGATAAAAAAAAAAAATAGTTTATCGGCAACATTTGTATTTTATATGTTTCTACTATTTATTAAATTAATTTTACAGAATTAAATGATTCACACAGCAGATGTCATGTATTTCTAATTCCAAAAAAATATATTATCAACGCTTTCTTACCAATTTTATTACCCGATATCAAAACTGTGTAAAAATTTCAACTTTCTAATTTCATGGTGATTATAATAACTTGCCTATAGATCGGGAAGCTAAAAATGTCCTTTACATATGTATTATATATATATATATTTTTTTTTTTATTTCAATAATTTTTTTTTAATCATTCAACTTATGATGGGGCAAAA
>NW_027108161.1:38099-50328 GCF_000696795.3 Halyomorpha halys
TTTTCATTAATATTTTTTTTTCTAAGCATATATTGGGTTTTATCTTCTTATATGGAAAAAAAGTAAATAAATAATATAAAAGACATTATTGATCTAAGATTTTACGTCTTAATATTTAAAAATAATAATAAATATTTAAAAATGTATTAACTTATTTTTTTTTTACAATTAAATTATTTAAACATAATGTTTTTTATGAAATTACTTACACATATTTTATATAACATTACTTTAGTTATTTCTGTGTGCACTATTGTTACTCTAAAATATTTGGGGAAAAGTTTGAAAACGTTTTTGAATTAGTTTAATAAAGAAAGAAGTGAAGGATATAAGAACCTCTGAAGATTTAATGAAATAGTTGGCGATGCCAAATTTCTTTAAGTGTAAGTTTTATAAGTTCAAAAAAAAAATTAAAATATTTTTAAGATTCTAAAAAAGATTTACTCTTTATCCTTTTAACTTGTCTTTAATGGACAAAAGTTAAACAGTACATCTGATCAAACTCACAAACAACGGTGAGGTTGACGAAGAAACTACAGAACTAAATACAACTACGTTGATAAATTCTAGTAAGGAACTAGGTCTCGAAACGAATAAAACGAATAAAACTAAATATATTGTTAGCTGTAGAAACGGGAGCTTTCTCAGTGATAAAGAAATAGGAGGAAATGCATTTGAATAGGTAGATATGTTTAAATATTTTGGTTCTACGTTAACTAGAAAATAATTAATTGATGAGGAAATAAAAGCTAGGTTGAAAGCGGGAAATTCTTATTAGTTTTCTGGATTATCTTTTTAGGAAGTATGATTAAATTAAACCTTGTACAACAATGAAGAAAAATATAGAATAGAATATATTCACCTTTGTAAGTTTTTTAACCTCAACAATTTATTAAACTTATATTTTTGAATTTCGAAATTTCCTACTTCGCACATTCTGTCCAAAAACTTCAAATTAATTTAAATACTTTAAATTAACTGTTCTTTATTGATACTAAATGTGGCATGTTACATTAAGAGAAGAGCGCCTTTAGGTTTTTGAAAATAAAGTGTTGCCTAAAATATATGGACCAAAAAAGAATGAGGACCAGAGAATTTAGAAGACCAGACAATGCTGAACTGAGAGAACTGCATTCACAAATAAAAACAGTTTTTGTCAATAGTAATATGTCCATCAAAATATGTCATAATAATAAAAAGCGGAAATAGTAAAGAAGAGAATTAAGAAGATGTTTTAGTTAAAGTGTATTAAATATAGTGATAAAATAATAATATTGTTTAATGCTAATTTTTTTTATATCTAATTTTTATTTCAAATTGTTTCAGTCATGTCAGAGAACTTCAAGTCCCGAGATGTTGGGCTCAGAGCTCAGAAGAAAATCTTGAGCAGAATGGCGAATAAAAATGTTGCCAAAATGTTCATTGACGATACGACAGCAAGCTTGTTAGACAACCTTTACAAATTGGCAAAAACATATGTAAGACTTTTTTCTTTTTAAATTATTGTGACAATTAAAGATAAATGTTCAGTCCATGGATAGTTTAAAAGAAAAAATTAACTTTTAAATTATTAAAACATTGGAAGGTATATTGTGTAAAGAACTATGTATATCTTTATTGTAGGAAGTCAGTCAGGATGTCGGCCTTACATGGTTGATATAACTTATATTATATATATTTTTTTAACAGTTGATTATGAGGGGGTATAGTCATACAAATGACACCCCTAACTATATAAAATGTTCTTATTAAAAGAAAACAAAATAATAATAAAATAAATCAATAAGAATAATGCTTCTTAATAAAGGAGGAAAATAAAATTAATAACAAAAAATAATGATACACTTAAATAAAACAAACAATTGTCTTCTATTAATAAAAAGAAACAAGTTAATTTGAAAAAGGGAAGAGAGAAGAAAAGAGAAAAATAAATAAACAAAAAAAATAATAATAATAATGAATAAAATTAATAATAATAATAAGTAAATAGAGGTAGTGTGACTAAGAATTAATTTTAAATTTATTAAAAATTTATAAAAGAATGTCCTGCAGCAGTCTGGGCTTCAGTCTTCGGGTTGAGGTTGGGTTTCCCAGGTTGTAGGTCACTGCTCCTTTAACTGTCGAAAAAAGAAAGTGGAACTTCATGAACCGTTTTTTGATATAATCTTCTATTGACTCTATTTGTAATTCCCGATGCAATTGGCTATTTCTTATGAACCAAGGAGCATTGACTGCAATGCTTAGGACTTTATTTTGAAAAGATTGTAGTTTTTCCCTTTTCGTGAAGGATGCCGCTTTCCAGACTTCACAGCTGTACATCAGCAGTGGCCTGAGGATTGTTTTAAATATAAGAATTGTTGTTTCTGGTTTCAGTTTGAAATTTCTGTTTAGGATAGGATATAGCATTGCTAACCTTGCATAAGTTTGAATATATTGTATTATTCAAAATATATTTAAATAAAAAGGGAATCTAATAGTTTTTATTTTATTCTCAGATCTAAAATAGACCTTTGAAGATGAGGAGGATAAATTAAAAGATTAAATATTAAATAGATATGAGAATTTTAATTTAAAATAATATATAATATTCTCTTAATATCAGGGCGGATTTTCTAGACAATCAGCACACTTAACTACCAATAACACTTAACAAAATTAATATCTACTTTTACAAATCTATTTAATTTTAGATTGAGTGGTTAGATGGATGAATAGTGAATGAGTGGATAGATTATATAACCAATTTATATAATCTTCTTTTGATGATTGATAGTTTTTGGTTTTCTTTGGCTTCTATCTCACAAACCAACACTGACTGTAAACAAAGCAAGCCGCTAACAGTTTTCAACATACATCTCATCTACCGGCGATCCAAACAAAGAGTACCTTATTTTTCTTGGATGATTTTTGATGTCTTCTTTTTCTCTTGAAGTCTACCACTGATGTAGACAAAGGGTGGTCTACCCTATCACTTCCTGAAGACATCCTCGTTTCCCGGACATGTCTAATACCCACACCGTCTAAACAAACAGTGATCTCTAAACCAAGAGTCCTGTCTAGATGTTCGATGTAAACATCGATTGCAGTACAACAGTTTTGAGCTTATTCTTAAACACTTATTAACAACTTATATTCTTAAATCTACTTTAATTAAAATGGTGATAGGAAGATAAATATATTTGAAAATATTTGAATCTGCTCAACATGGCAGCGATTCTACCGACTTCAGACCAGTGCCACCATTTTGGCTCTGAAGAATGTCTTTTTTTGTGATTCAATATTTTACTGATGTAAATTGGTTAGCTTCCTTTTTGATTCAATACAACAAATAAACAATACTGAAACGATAAATAAAATAAAACAAAACCATTTATTTGTAAAAATACTTATTTTTTCAAAAGAGGATATTACAATACATATAAAAAAAAAAAATAATAAGTTTAAGTTAAGGAATTATTTATACATATATATATATTTATCGATGGATTGGAAACTAGTTACTAATAAATACAACGAGGTATATTAGAATTGTAAATACAGAACTAGAGTAATAAATTGTAGAAAAATACTCGTCAGAAATAGTTATTAATATGGTAAAGAGGTAGCTGTGAAAGGTAAAACAGACAGGTGAAGTAAAAATGACAAAGGTGAGATAATGAGATAAGTAAAAACAAGTTTTTTTTTTTTTTGTTTTTCACATATATTTATTACTTTCTAAATTTTAAATGTTTTTATGTTAAAAAAGAGGAAAGATACATTGGAGGAAAATATTTAGTCTTCCAAAAAAAATTCTATAATTTAAAATTTTATTTTTAACGTTATTATATTTACTACATCATAATAAAGTATTTATTCATTGTTTGTTCTCAGACTGATAACAAGAAGGAGTCTGAAAAGCTTATCAAGAACATCATAAAGATAGTAATCAAAATCGGGGTGCTCTACAGAAACGGACAGTTCAGTCCGGAAGAGCTGCGATTCGCCGATAAATTCAAAAATAAGTTTCACGCTGCTGCTATGGCCGTGATGAGTTTCAATGAAGTTGATTTCTCTTACGATCGCCATTACCTGAAGACCGCCCTACAAGAGTCACACCAGGCTATAAGGCAGCTCGTTGAGAGGCACCTCACTGATAAATCTCTTGTAAGGATCGATTCGGTATTCAACTTCTTCTCAGATCCTGAATTCCTAGATGCTGTCTTCAAGCCGAATTCAGAATACAAGGATATCTTAGACAGGCTTGTTTCTGATATGAACAAAGCAATGGATGAGGGGGAAATGTAGAGAAAAAAAAGTAATTTGTTTCTAATTTGACCAAACATTTTTGCACAAGCAGTCATTCGACATTTTCATACCAAAGAACGGAAAATACTGCTTCTTACAGTATGGATGAGTCATTTTTATGCTTATTGTTGTTAGAATATTGTTGTTAGATTGAAGAGTGATATAACTTAATATATATGTTTATGTACCATGTAATCGCTAGTTGTGTCCGTGGTGTTGAATATTGTTCAGTGTTTTTTAATGTTAACACCCGTGTTATATTGTATATATTATTTTGCGAATTTGGTTTTTGTTTTTTAATGTGCATTTGAAAATAGAATAGTTGGAATTTATATCACGTTGAATTTTAAACTTGCTGTGTTTTTACACAATACCATTTATTAACCTATTATATTAATTGGAATAATAACAATTTAGAAATTAATTTATTTGTTAGCAATAATTTTTATAATATATCCAGAGACAAGTTGTATTTTGAGGCAGTCTTTGGTTTTTAGTGCTCTATGCCAGGGGTGAGCATTTCTTTATATATTTAAAAGTTTTATATATCTGTCCTATATAATTAATATTTAGCTGAACCATAAATATACAATCTTTTCAATCTATTTTTTTAAAGTTTTTCTCTAGTAAAAATTAAATGTAGCATCTACAATTTTTTTTTTTTTTATGTTCACATAAATAATTTTCACTTTTTATCGATTACAAATTCAATACTATTAGTCAATTTAATTATGAAAAAAATATAATTTATTTTAAATACTAGGCAATTCATAAAGTGTCGTTTCAAAGAAATATATACAACTTTTCTATTTTAATGGAACTAGTTTATTGCCTAAATTTTAGATTTTTAGGAAACTGTATTTTCATATTTCAGGATTTCAGTTAAAAACTAAGATTAGACCATCAGTAGATATTAATGACCACTTTTGACTTGCCTTTTTTTTTTAAATTCAATTTTTAATATACCATAAGGTATACTAACAAAATATATCATATAATTAAATTTTTTTTTCCACTCCTACAGCAGTACGAAATCTCAATTTATTGAAGATTTTATTTCAAAAATTTATTTGAATTATTTTTGCACACCCCTGTTTTACATCATAAAGACAAAACATATCGAATAGACAATACATTGCTAATTGAAATTTTTTTTACGACTTTTTGTACTTCCATCCATTTGCTTTTTAAAGGCAGTTCTTGAATAATTTGTGAAATTTGAAGATATTTGGAGTCAATTGAATGGCCTCATATTTACTTGAAGATCCTAAAGGTAGCGATTCTGGATTGGAAGTGCGTCTAACTTGTAATTTTAGTAGAAAATTACAAATATAACATTTTCTATCAAGTGAGAAAATTTGTAATTATAAAATGTGAATTATACGATTACATACTAACCAAATTATTAAAGCCAAAAACTGCCTATAATAATAAGGTTTTGTATTCTTTTACATCTTAATATTCATACCTATCCATCCATTACACTATAAAGGACCCATTAAAAAAAAAATTGGAAATTTAAAATTTATTTCCAGTCTAATATCAATTAGTTGGGGAGCAATCTTCTATTATCAATATGGGGAAAAATTTATTTTATCGATGTTTAAACAAACTTATTTTATTTGTAAATACTAAATTAAAATGTATTTATTATTATTATTGGTTACTCGACATCAGTAAGAGACCGCATTCTTATGTTGAACCTCTCTCTACCATGGTCTTCATAAGTTTGCAAACCAATATTTAGTATAACAGACAAGACCAAACTTGTAGCTCATTATTTTAGTCAAAATGTATTTATTTATAATTATTTGTTGTATTTAATTATTATTAAATTTGTCAATGTATTGACCGGAATCGAGGATGAAGGGTACAGCATTTAAAAAAAAAAAAAAGAAAAAGTACTTAGTATAGGTACTTAGTTATTAAAAAATATTTTACAAAAGTTATTATTTGTTAGATTTGTGTTTATTAATTATTGATATATATAAGGGCAATTTTATAAGACAAGTGCCTTGCAATAACTTTAACACATGTCAGTCATATCAAGAAAAATAATGTTATCATCGCTGTCACAATTGTCTTTTTAAATATTGGAAATAAAAAATGTTGTATTAACTGTAATTTATGATTTATTAATAAACCCTATCTTTTCATTTTTTTTTTTTTTAATCTATTTATTAAAGTATCAAAAATAAAAAATTTATTATATAGTAAGAATAAAAAGTATTTTTAAAACCTATTTGATGAGTTTTTCTCTTTGCATGTTAGAATTAACATCAAATGGTTTCAAAAACAGGGTATTTCAAGATTAACTATCCATACTGGATACTGGGCAGTTACATTAACTGTCCATACTGGATACTGGGCAATTACATTAACTGTCCATACTGGATACTGGGCAGTTACATTAACTGTCCATACTGGATACTGGGCAGTTACATTAACTGTCCATACTGGAAACTGGGCAGTTACGAGATCCTCTTATAAGCATATTAAATATTTATAAAGAAATCTGTGCAATAGAACAACAATAATCTGTCACATTAGGCCAACTACTTTGAAGACCACAAAAACTGCTCACTCATATAGTACAAGATCCCAGTGGAAACAAATTGAGTTATACCATGCCAATTTTAGATTAAATTAATGAAAACTATGTGTAATTACTAATTAAAATTGATGAGTCTGCCAAGTATAGATAGCAGAAATACAAAATGGCTGTTTCAACATGTTAAAAAAATTAATTTTTCATTAATTATATTATTTCCATTTCTTGAGACAAGGTAATTATTTATTAAATAAATCAAAACTTGTATCCTTTTTTGTATCAACACTTTTTTTTTTTTTTTTCTTCACCAGTCCAACGTTTTGGCCATTTTAGCCATCCTCAAGGACATGTTCAATTATAATTTCTTCCTCACATTAAATTTAGAGTTACTTTTGCAGGCTATTCTGCCCAGGTCATTCATTAATTATAAGTTAAAAGGCTATTTTTAAAATTTAAAATCATAAATATTTAATCCTTCTTATATAAGATTATCCACACAAATTCACTACCATATACACAAACCATTTATTATAAAATGGCTAGTACTGACCTCTTTTGGTAGTTAAAGGAACTATTATTTAAGATACTGTGTTGTTCGGTAGTGCTGAGCTCTGTTGGTAGTTTAGGGAAATATTAGTTAAAATATTGTGTTGTTGGATAATCCTGACCTCTGTTGATAGTTTATAGAACTAAAAAATAAGATACAATATTCATCAATAGTACTGCCCTCTATTAGTATTTATTATAGCTAATATTTGAACAAGACTTTGATAGTTCTGATCTTTTTAAATAATTTTGGGAACTATTAGATATTTGTCTGTATGAACTGATTGTGATTAACTTAGCCAACTTAAACTTAAACATATTAAATAACCTTAAATTTTCTCAAAATCAGAATCATCTTGTTGATTTCTTTTGTCCCAATTTTTTATTTGAATTACTATTCATGTTTCAAATGTCACTAAAATAAAATTGAAACATCTGGATTTATATTTTATGTAAATGTTAATTGGAAGGTTTTGAATACATTGAAAATATTTTAAATTAATCTATAATGAACTCTATAGAGGATGAAGTCATACAAATGGATGTCTTTTCAAAGATGTAAATATTAATTTTAATAATCGAGGCATTCAGTTGTAAAACAGTAACTGACAAAATGAAAACTATAATGTTGAGTGGTCTCTTAATTACAATGTTTCATGTTCAAACAGGAATCACTTACCATAATTTAATATCAATATTATTTAATTCAGCAAATAAATATTCTAAAAACTCTTTCAACAATTTATGTAATAAACCATAAAAACTCCTATAATGCTAAAAACTTTCATTCATTAAATATTTCAACAACCGTGTTTTATGGCCAAAAGGCCCAATTTTTTATTCAGTGTCAGTTCCTAATATGATGTTAGGTTAATTTACATTAATGGAGATAGGATTTTTTTATATCCATAACTATTAGGCATGTATATATTTGTAATAAGGTGTTTAGTGTTTATAGTCAACTGTTGATTGGTATGAGCGGAAGATGGTCAGGGGTGCGGTCAGTAAAAATCCACAAATGAAATTCAGGTTGAAAATTTGGCACAAATAAATATTTTTTGCTTATTTGTGTACTTTTATTGACCACACCGCTGACCACCTTCTCCTCATATTTGTATAAGTTTTTCAGCTGTGTTTAATCTTATTAGATTTGGTATTATCAGTGTCCCTTCCAAAATAACCCAGTGGCCCCCCCCTTTCATTCAATGTTTCATATGTTTTATACTAGTCAGTAATATTAGCAATATTTGGATTAAGGTTTATAATGAAACAAAATTTAATAAATCATAATAAGGAGTGTTTATTATTTTACATGTGTTAAAACAAAATGTTATTATTTTTTTACAAGAGTTTGTTATTTTATATCAACAAGAATTTAATATTTTGCATCATTACTCTATACAGTTTATACAGCTGATATTCTGATATATGCTGATGACACATGTGTACTGTCTGTAAGAAGTACACAAGTAAGAATAATTTATAATTTTTTTTTATAGATGAGGTGATCAGTAGTAAAAAAATTATTATTAACTCGGCTCCACTACTCGATGTCGTGTCCTGGCCTCCTGCAACAGCCTCCACCAATCATTACAATCCTGTGCGACCGCCACCCAGTTCCTCACTCCCATCATGGTCCTGGCATCACCACTCACACCATCACTCCATCGAAGGCGTGGTCTTCCTCTACATCTTGCTCCATATATTACCTCGGTCACCATTTTCCTTGGCAGATCACACTCAGCCATCCCAGCAACATGCCCTGCCCACCTCAATCTACTGAACCTCACAAACTGGACAACGTCTAGTTCCTTATATAAAACTTTGAGCTCTTAGTTTATTCGACGCCTCCATATCTGGTCAACCTTGACAGCTCCAAATATTTTACAGAGAATCTTTCTCTCCAAGACCTTTAAGTTGTGCTCACCAGCCTTGGAGATAGGCCAACGTTTCCAAGCCATAGCAGTAAAAAAAGGTTACCAAACTTTTTTATAAACTGAAATTTTTGGTATTATCAGCTTTTCAAAGGCTGATTTTGTAAAATATTCAAAGAACTTTCTTAAGGGATTAATGTTGCTATTTAGTTAAAACATTGTGATTAACAAACAAGTTAATGATGTAAAAGTTATCATTTTGCCAGTTAATATCAGATAATCAATCATCGATAAAATAAATCTGTTAAATATGTCCCTCGTTTCAGTCAATATAAATATTTGTTTGCTAAAAGACATTTTCCCTAGCTAGAAATACACGAATATATCAGATCTATTTTAAACATAAAATTTATACTAAAATTCATTACTTTACTTACATCATTCCAAAATTAAATATTTCATTAAAAAAAATTGTCCTCAAATACTTAATTTAATTTAATAATTAAAAATTACAGACAAAACAGAATAAATGAGCTGGACGATTCGGATAGTCTCATAGACCCAAAAAACAGGCGACCCTTTATGAGTACCTTTCTAACCTGTAGAGACGAGTTAGCTGCTGCCAAAAAAGAAAATGTGATGGTATGGAATAGTTTATTTTCCACTTAATGCTAGACCTTACAAACCCACTTAAATTGAAAAATACGTTTTTGACTCAATAATGAGGAGAAGATAGTTGGGTTACATTCAGTGAGGAACACAAATAAGTAAAAACTTATTTATTATTGCCAACATTTCGGCCAGAATTTCAATGTCCCCCTCGAAGGAATATTCAACATAATTTTATCCAGGTAACTGGACTAAAAATCTTGGAGATACACATAACTGCGCACAAAATGCTTACAACCACAATCTTATCAAAAATCTTTAAGCCATTATGAATTATAAATTATCCCACCATAATTTTAACATCACAACATCCATACAAGTCATTAAAGAGATTGCAGACTATTCTGCCTTTGTCTAATATAATTTGGTCAATTTAGCACATAATAATAATTAAATGAGGGAAACCATATACACTATTAATTAAATTACCTAGATTTTTTTATACTTGTTATAATTATTTTGGAAGATTGCTGATAGACCGTGTGTATCAATAAATGGAATTTGGTCCAGGTGCGGTCAAATTAAACTCAAATAGTAATATTATGAACTATTTTTATTTGAGCCAACGTTTCGCCCCATGTTGCAGGGCTTCGTCAGGACTAAAAAAGATACAAACACTACTAACATAAGTAACAAAAGTAAGTGACAAAATTACAAGAGTATACAATGAAACAAAAAACTTTAATAAGAAAAATTAAAGGGTATAAAAAATAAATGAAAACGGTAATAGTAACAGATAAAGAGAAGAAATATTAAAGAAAGTACAAAATTAAGAGATGCAAAGGGATAAGAATAGGTGAATAGTAAACAGTTTTCATTTTTTGTTTATAATCTTTAATTTTTCTTATTTAAATTTTTTATGTTTTTTTGTATACCTTTGTCATTTTTCCACTTACTTTTTTTACTTATGTTAAGTGTTTGTATCTTTTTTAGTCCTGACGAAGCCCTGCAATGTGGGGCGAAACATTGGCTCAAAGAAAAATAGTACATAATATTACTATTTGAGTTTAATTTGACTGCACCCAGGCCAAATTCCATTTATTATAATTATTTTTATTTGCACTTTCTATTAAACCATTATCAATAATAAATTGTTTAACCTACCTCACAGACCAGGTTTGGCATATTTACATTATATTTCAAATTCTATTTTAGAATTTAATTGAGGCATGGAAATGGAAAAGGCTGTAAGTACCAGAAATATGAAAAATGAAATTTTGACGTGATAATAAAGAAACCAGTGCCAACCAACTGGTAACTACTGTAAGTTTTTATCTTGAACGGCCTAGTTCCTAGAGCAGTAATTTTTTCATAATTCAAAAAAAAAAATTGTGGCCAACTACCTGTTTTTGTTTTGTTTTTCTCAAAACTAGTTTTTTGGCACATACAGCCTTTTCGATTCCATGTCTCAATTATAAATTATTAATCTCATATATAACCATTTTGATCGCAAAATTAATTAATCAGCACAATTTTGGTTAAAATTTCTTGTGTCTGATTTGAAATTAAATTCTTAATTAATATTTTCTGATATATAAATAGCTTCCAAAAATAAAATAAAAATGAAATTTTCATAAAAATGTTCAACATATTAAATTCAACAATATAAAATTATAATCAATAATACTGTAGGCAGGACAGAACATTAATAAGGGAACTTTGATTTAGAAAGCCATGGCATAACAGCCACAGCTATCTTGATAAACATTTTACAGCCTCCTCTGGCTTGGACAATGCCTCCTTAAGTTGTACAATGTGTAATTTTGATTTTGATTGAGCCTAGTTTGGAATTAAATTTGTATTAATATTTTCTATATAAATAGCTTCCAATATGTTTCTTTTGAAGGTTTTATTTTCTGTAAGTAAAATCATTGGATTTTACAAATTAAAACTATGTTACAAGATTGTGAATTAATAGGTGTCTATGAGAAAGGCTTGATTGGCCCTAATGTTAGAGTGAAGTAATCAATCAAGACTGTTGGTTTTTGTTTAGTGGTGCCAAACTTCATTGGTCATCAATGCCATTTATATTTTATTTAATTTTGCTAATGTTCGTTAAATTTTATTTATTTTTTAATTTGTTTATTTATTATTTTATTTATTTATTTTATTATTATTATTATTTTTTTTTCCTTCCCATCAGGTTATATTTTTGTCAGTAAATTTTGTGATTTTAAAAACTGAAACACCAATTTTATTGCTTTATCATCGTCTCCAGGGTTTTTGAGATATCTTGGTTTAGTCCTAAGCTATTGTAATATGCTCTTTTTGAGTAAATAGTATATTTTGATGTATAAAGGGTTTT
>NW_027108161.1:50537-72253 GCF_000696795.3 Halyomorpha halys
TTGAAGTTTTTCAACCTTTGTTGTTTCTATACAGTAATTATAGAAAAAGAAAAATCAAAGAAGAAATAGAAAAACATAACAATTGTCAATAGACTGTTCGCATCACAAACCATAGCAAGTAAAGCGGAGCGATTGTACCACAATTGATTATTTTGGATTGATCAGTAAACATCAAAGATAGAGGAGAGATTCATTCGTTGTTTGGGCGCGCAGGAGAAATGATGTTTGCAGGATAAGAAGAGCCTCATCAATTTCTGTCCAGAAGGAAGCCATTTTGGACGCTAGGACAATAACATTAAGAACAAAGAAGATACCAGGAATCATCAAAAGAAGATCATGAACTTGGTTAGTTTTGCTATACATGAAAATAGATTCATGTATAAAAAATAGATATTAATTTAATTAAGAGAAATTATTTTAAGTGTCTGTATTCTGATTGCCTAGCAACAACACGCCCTGAGATTAAGAGTCTTTTTATATAATAAAATTCAATTATCTATTTAGTATTAAAGTTCTTAATTTGAACCCAAATTATCTTTTATATTGGAAAAAAGGTATAAAACGATTAAAATTTTTTTAATTTTATTTTTAATAATAAAAAATTATTACACTATTGAGGTGTGGTGTGAAATTTGGGCATCATTGGAAAACATGGCTTATTGTTAGATTATTGTTGCAATACTGGCAGTTCGGAGGCTTTTTTTAAAAATAAGATAGGAGTGGGTGAGCCTCGTGTGGCCTACTCTAAGCCTGGTCAGCACAACCTCCTTTCTACGGCATTTGCGACTGGAGGTACCCCAGGGCTTGACGTCCTGTTAAATCATTTTTTACAACCTCTAATTAAGACTGATCTAAATTCTTAAATCCATCTGTCTTAACCCTATCGCCTGAACATCCATCATTGGTTCACTGTCCTTCTGACTTATAGTATACGGGTCCCTGAAGTCTAGTTTAAGATTCAAAAATATTTATAATGTAATAGAAAAAATGCATTAAAATCAACAGGTCAGACGAGCTGCAGTGAAAAAACTAATAGAAAATGACTACAGAACAATGGAAGAAGCTCTCATCCGAGTTGGCTTGGGATTTATTGCAACACATCCTTAATTCATAAAAAAAATAAACAAAAATACTGAACATCATTTATTTATATGTTTATATTTATATATATATATATTTTTTAAATTACTTATTGTTAACAAGTCATTTTCTTTTCATAGTAAAACAAGTACAAAATTTTTTGAGCAGCATACAAGTAACAAATATACAAAACATAAATAAATAGCTAATAATAATGATAGTATATAAAATATAACATTTAACAATATATGTTTAATAAATAAATAGTTCATATATAAAAAAATGAAAAATATCTCGTTTTGAAATCTTAATATTTGACTAGATAACAAAAAATAAATAAATTTTAAAATAAATAATGGATACAAAATGCAGTACATCAAATATAATAAGAGCATGTCACCTTAAGTGAGTACAAGGTTAGCCAACGTGAAGATCCTGTAGTTTTTTTTTAATTTCAGAATAGTCAAAATAAAAATTGACTAAAAATATTATATTTGTTATTAATGAGGAAAAAAATCTTGATGTTTTAACATTTGCTTGCCTTAAAGTATTGAATAGTTAAAAATTGACATAATTCTTTCCAAGTATCACTATAATTATATATACTGCAAGAGCCAGGGAGAAAAAAGGTAGTTATTTCACCTCAATTTCTGATTACTTTAATGAAAACTATGTATAATTACTAATCTAAATTGACGAGTCTGCCAAATATAGGTAGGGGGAATAAAAATGGCAGCTGTTTCAAAAAAACGTTAAAAAAAATATTTTTTCATTCGGAGCTCTATATCATTAAAACTACCAACAACACTAGAAAACCTAAGAGAACATCATTTAAAGTAGAGCAAATTTGCTAAAATATGAACCCTAATAGAGCTAATTATGTTTAATAGTTCCCAAGATATAGCTTTTGAAAAAGCAACATTTCATAAGAAATGTACTGAAAATCAGTAGTTAGTGAATTTATTTTGAGAAATCAATATCTCAGGAACCATAAAACGTACAGATGTCTACCAGCGTTCAAAATAAAAGTAATTTAACTTATTATAAAATAGTTTGTCACATATCTTTGTAAGAGTAGTAGTTTTTATAATATACGCATATTAATATAATTTTTGCAAATGACATTTTGTCCCAACTACTATAAATCAATTTATTTGAGTGAATATCTTAAGAAAATGTTGCCTAAATAAAAGTCATAAACTACTCTATAGTACATTAAACTAGCTGTAATTTGAGTGCTAATAGACATCAGTACGTTGATGGTTTTAGAGATATAGATTTCTCAAAAGAAATTCATTAACTTATGATTTTTCAGTGCATTTCTAATTATAAAGCTATGCCTCGGGAACTGCTAAACATAATTAGGGCTCATATTTTAGCAAATGTTTTCTTAGTTTTTCTAGTGTTGTTGATAATTTTAAAGATATAGAGCTCCGGATGAAAATTTTTTTATTTTTTTAAGGTTTCTAACCCATTTTTCATTTCCCCTGCTTATACTTGGTAGACTCATCAATTTTAACTAATAATTGATAATAGTTTTCATTAAAGTAATCAGAAATTGGAGTGAAATAACTGCATTTTTTCTCCACTTGGACTCTTGAACAAGTTGGTTCATGAAATAATATACAGTAAGACCATATATTAAGAGAATTGAAATTGTATCAATGATTAAAGGAATTGAATAACATTCACAATAACTGTATAGAGTGGAACTAACATATCTAATTAACTATCTTGAACAAAAAAAAAAAACTCTTTATCATGAGTTGTAAATCAGATAATATTGACAGCTTGAAAGACATGTGAGAAAAAAAACCAGAAATATCATGATCAATGTTTTAGTAGATACAAAAGAAAACTGAAAGACTGTAAAGCTCTTAACTTATAATGTAGTTTATTTAATTTACAACCAGAATAAAAGGTACACAACTCAATTTTAGTGATAAAAAAATATTAAATACGATAAAAACCCCACAGGGTTTTTCATATTTGAACCTTTCTATTGATAGAATGTCTCCATAAAATCAGATGGTTAAGAATAGAAGGTAAATTTTAGTAACCATTTATAACTTTATATTATTATCACAATTTATCAAAAAGAAAAGTAAAATAACTTTATAACGAGAAATATTAATAAAAGTACTTTTCTAAAATGATGTGCTTATTGTTGATCGTAGATTAAATATGAGGAGAATATGGTCAGGGTACGGTTTGTGGAATAGTAAGTGAAACTCATTTTATAATATTCATGCTGATATTTCGGCATAAATGTCAGGCCTCCTTAAAAGCTATTAACAAAATAAGATAACAACCATAATAGAATGAAAATAATAAAAACAGTATAACAAGAAATTAAGAAGACAGTAAATAATATTATAAGTAGGTAATGTATAATATTGAAATAGTAAGAATTTATACAAGAAAATAACACACATTGAAAATGTAGGAAAATGAAAAAATATTAAAACTCAAACACTGCTCTATGTTAACTTAAATATTTTCATTTTTCTTATATATTTTCAATTTATTTAATTTTAATTATTGTGGATTTTCTTTTTAGGAAGTTGATTATATTAATGTTTAAATTGTTGAGGTGAAGAAAACTTCCAATTAGAATATAAACTATTCTATATTTTGTCTTGTATAACGTTTCGGAATATTACCTCATGTATGTGCATGAATGTATTATTTCATCCAAAAATTGTAATAAATAAGTTATTCTTATAAACAATTTTTATCTATATGTTATATGTATAAACTTAAAAATTCACCATGAATGCACCACTATTATTAATTTAAATAATGTGGTTATATATAAACACAATTTAGACTATATATGTATAGTATAGATGACAAGATTTCAAAATGGAAATTGATAAAATATGAGGTAAATATTATTAAAAGAATTTTAAGTGTATGCATATAACACATAGATAAAAATTATTGATAAGAATAACTTATTTGATACAATTTTAGGATGAAATAGTACATGAATATGGGATAATATCCCGAAACGTTGTACAAGAACAAAACGTAGAGTAATTTATGTTCTAATTGGAGGTGTTCTTCACCTCGAAAATTTAAATATTAATTTTAATTATATATTTCCAATTAATTTAATTTTATTCATATATTTTCATTCTTCTCATTATATCACGTATATCTTTTACTTACACACATTTCTTATTATAGCAATTTAAAATATTTATATAGAGCACTGTTAAAATTCTAATAATCTTTTCTTTTTCTAATATTTGCAATGCTTATCGTCTTGTAAAAATTCTTACTATTCCAATGTCGTATGTTACCTTCTTATATTATTATTTTTTATCTTCTTAATTTCTTGTTAAACTTTTTATAATATTGTTCATTCTATTATGGTTGTTTATCTCATTTATATTTTAGTCCTCATGAAGACCTGAAAGGTTGGCACAAATAAAATAACACTTACTAATTTGTGTTTATTACTACTCCACTGCCTACACCCTCGACCCTCTTCACATACTTTTCTGGAGTTAATAATTCTATCGACTGAAAGGCTTAAGGTTTTGATTGACCTGAAGTATCAATAGTTTTAACCTAAGATTATTGTCCAACTGAAACAAGTTATAACCATGATAATTTTGTTGTTATCCATTAACTCTGGGAGAGCTATGTACAGAAATAAAATAATTATAAAAGTGTAACATTATACATTTTTGAGAATCATTATGAAATGAAGAATACATAAGTTTTGAAGCTGAGAAAAATTCTACACACAAAGCAGCTTACCAGCAGCTAAAAGCTTGTTAATTAATTTCAAATAAGGTATCTTTTCTATAAGTGATACATAGGGAGACAACTAATAGAAAATGATAATTTAAGAACCATAAAAGTTGGCCATTCCGGTTATACAACGTTAAGGAACATCCGAAAAAAATGAGCACAGGCGAACATTCACTGTTTTTGAGAGAGCATAAAAATAAAATATAAACTAAATTGACAATGTGTTAAAAATATCGTACATTAAATAGAGAAAAATTTAACAATTGACTAGTTCTGTAATAAGAGCTTTGGCCTTTTAATATATTATGTAAAGTTCTTTTCATATAAGCAAAAAAAAAATTTTACTTACGCTATACTTGAATTTTCCCATATTTATTTTTTTAAAGATAATACACATAAAATTATAATATTTTTCTAAATTGTGATGTTTAATGTATTCCTAATGCTCATTTTTTGCTTTTGACAACAACATAGAAAAAAATAAACAAATAAAATAAGTTTAGAAATTTAAACTCATTCTCTTCATGACTGAAATAATTTAGTACTACTGCCATCTCTATGAATAAGCAAGCCACCTTTTCTTTTTAATTTGTTGAGGAAGAAAATATATATAAATATTTTTTTTTTCAATTCTAAAGGCAAAAATATTTCATTAATATAAATTAATAAAAATGTTCAACATATAATAAATTCAAAAATATAAAATTATAATCAACAAATAATATAGGCAGGACAGAATATTAAGCAAGGGATTTTGATTTAGAAGGCCATGGTGTAACAGCCAAAGCTATCTTGATAAACCTTTTATAACCTGCTCTGCCTTGGAAAATGTCTCCCTAAGTTGTATAATGTGTAATGTAAAAAATGTTTGTTCCTGAGGATGAAGTTTTAGCCAAAATGTTGAACTTTTTAATTAATTAATATTGGCAAAATATTTTTCCCATTATAATTAACTAAGTTACTTTCACCTAAAATTAAATTCATAAAAAAATATTTATTTTTTTGCAAATTCATAACACTATGCAGCGATACCCATTTAAGAAATGACAAGTACAGTCATGGATGGCAGTGAATGAGTTGACTTATTGCAAATATTAATTTCAAAATCTTATAACAAAAACATTTATAAAACAAAAAAATCTCCCTTCATTGATAATATAAAATAAATAGTTGCCTTTCTTTTTTTCTTTTTTTTTTTTTTTAAATATAAAACTAAAAATACATTCTTAGATTTCGTTTAGTGAAAATAACAAATTCAAAGTACCATAACATGGCATATCAAAAGAATATCAATAAAGATTCATCAATAATTTATTTTTTGGTTTATATATATATATATTTTATTTTCAAAATTTTTATACTACTTATAAATTTATACACATGTAGCCTTAATAATTAGGAAACAAAACTCCTCTTTAATAAATTAATTTTCTAATCAAATTCAAAGGCACTAATAAAAACTATTACCCACACTCCCTAGAAGCAAGTAATATCCTCTTAGTTCAAATTCATTGAAAGCTCGCAAAATTTATGAACAATAAACATTGTTTCAACCTCAAATATTTAAGCACAATATTGTTTTAGGACAGAAATCCACTAGACATATTAATCATTTCTTATAACAAAATAATTATCTTAAATATAAGACAAATTTGTAATAATTAACGCCATAGTCAGTGATAACAATTAATTCCAAATGAATAAAACACTAAAAAAAAATACAGACAACAAAAATAAATTAACCCTCTGTCAGGTAAAATGTGAAACCTGACAAGTACAATGTATCTGAGTGATCGACTACTAAAATTATCAAATTTTCTGGAGAAAGAAAATTTATATTGAAATACAGAATTTTAGTAATAAAAAAAAAAATTCTAAATTAAACAGATAAAAATATCTAAAATCCTGTATTTAGTAGTAACACATTGCTGTTTATTAATTTGATTATTAGTAGAAACATATTTTAGGGTTTATTAAAGCTAGATGTGATTTTAAGAGTGATGGAATTCAATGAAGATCCTGATTTCCTACAGAGGTAATTCCTGAACTGAATGATAAAATGTTGACTACTGCAGTGAAAAATCTCTATTTTATGTCACAACATTTGATAGGCTAAAGCCATCTTAGGATTATATAAAGAATGTTTCTAAAATTAAATTACATTAAAGAGATGTACCGAGAACCTTTTATAATATTAATAGGCAAATTAATTTAAAAGAAATTTGTAAACAGCAGTAAATGTAGTACTGCAAAAAAGTTATATTATTATATTAAACAGGACTGATACTTGTATATTACTCATTTTATAAGTTTATTATTACTGATTATTTGATGATAAATTGGATTAAATGAGTTGTTTAGAACCTGAGTGGACAATTCCAAATATTTGAAAATTGTGCTTGAAGGGTCAATTGTACGAGGTGCCATCTGTGGGTTTTATTAAGAATTTTATTAATCTTGAAACCATTCAGGAAATATAGCCGGTTTAAAATGGGGGTGTCCCAAAAGTTCCTTTCTCTTTGCGCAATGAATGACCTTATCTGGTTCTGTTTGGTTAAACATGCAAGCGTTTCTATTAGCTGCGTATGTCATTCATTTCAGTTGCCCCAGAGCTCTTTTACAGTACGTTTTGTTGTGCAACAGTCTCTTTTAAAACATTCATCCACAAAGTTAAACATGGGTAGCAAAACGCGACATGTTATGCTTTGTTGTTTCTAAACAGGTGATAGTGAAAAGAATACTGTTGGGGCCAAGGTATACTATGAAAAAAAACTACAGCCGTCCAAAAATGAAGGATACAGATCTTATCACGGTTCCTTTCTTAAAATAAACAATAAATTCTACAAAACAATGTCATCAACTGGATCGATTGAAAGCTGACATTGCAAAAAAATGGCCAGAATTAATGAACCGATGAGTTGTTGTTTTTCATCATAACAATGAGAGACCACATATTACATTAGGGTTAAGAGAAAAGCTCTATCAGTTTATTAGGGATGTTTTACCGCATCCTATGTACTCTCCAGATCTTGCTCTATCTGACTCTTACTTCTTTCTGTCCTTAAAATATTCTCTTCCAGGATTATATTTTGTTTAAAACACAAATAAATAATAATTTAATTAGTAAACATTGTGAATTCATTTCATATTAGAAAAAGGAATGAAAATTAAGGGATGACCTAATATATTGGAATAATGTCTCTTATATCAAGTTGGCAGTGCAAGAAAGAATCAAGTGACTCGATCCACTTTATCACTGCTAACTGAAATGTAAACAGACCCCACATGGTCATCCAGGGACTCGATCTACTTTATCACTGCTAACTCAAACGCAAACGGACACCACAGGGTTATCAAGTGATTCGATCTACATTATCACTACTAACTGAAATGTAAACTGACCCCACATGGTCAATCAGAATGACAGTAAATGGCATTGAGGTTGTAAGTTTAAAATATGAATTACTGTGAAAATTCTGAAATTAGATAATTAAAAGTTTGAACGCCTCTCCTCTTTCTCAATACCTCATTTACATAAAATTTTGAATGATCAGATTTCAGAAGATTTTCAATAATCCATCAGCCTTAACCAATTTTAACATCCATCTTTTACCATCATTCAGTCAGGTTCCAAATTCCTCAAATGTACTTTTTAATTTATTGATAACATAATACTAACTATTTATGAAGCATTGTATAATTAACTATCTTTTTTTCTCCTAATATACAATATACGATATATTTTAAAATCAGATCTACTTCAGTATAATCAAACACGATTTTAAATAAAACAAACAAATGATATGTATTCAAAGACTACAATAGACAGGTTACACTAAGCATTAGCTTTTTTACGATATTTACCATATTTCAATAAATTAAACTTATACAACAAAATGTTCATTTACTGAACCATTTAATTCGTTTGATAATAGTTAATTAATGATTTGTTTTCAGACTCAAAAACTTTTTATTATATTTTAAAGCTTTGTTTTCGATAAACTTAACAATATAAATGAGTATACATTATAAATTTTAACAAGAAATAAAATATGCAATAAAAAGAGAGAATATTTAAACGAGATTCTAAACAATTAACAGCCTCATAATATTAATAAAAAAAAAAAAAATTAAGAAGAACTATAAATAAATAAATATAAAAGCACAATGGTCCCGATATTTTTTTAAAATGACTGCATCAAGATTTAAAACCAGTTATTTACCAACAGGTTAGTTTTTAAAAATATTTATCATTTTAATGCAGATTTGTTTTTTAAATAATTGTACTTTACACTTGTATATTATTATTATTACATAAGTTATATATAATTAAAATGTCATGATCCCTTCTTATACAGTTCATTTATCTTCTTAAAATATATCTCCATTCGATAAATAAAAATATAACTATGTTCGCATATAACTAATCCATGGCATTTAACGACGAATCGTTTATCGTCGCTCCGGCCGGTAGACCTCACCTGGATATATTCCGTGAAGTGTCACTCGGAGTTTCCTGTTCAGGCAACGGTTCGGAATTCAATTTATACAGAGGTGCACACTTCAGCAGCATTTTAGCAGCATCTTCTCTTCCTAGCTCGAATAGTTTTTTTATCAAAACACCTGGAAAAAACAAAAAAGATAAAAATTCATACTATCTTGTAATATGCTCTTTTATGAGTAAATCGTTATTTTTTATATATGACTGATTTTTAGTATAATATCCTCTTTTATGAGTAAATAGTTATTTTTTATATATAAATGATTGTTAGTTGGTTTTATCATTTCAACATGTTTATTTGTAGTATTAAACCTAAAAGCAAACTAACCAATTTTATCGTCTATGATAAATATGTTATTCAAAATAAAGCCAAGATAGCAGCACGAGACCTGCACAAATTTCTTGAATCGCGGCCATGTTGGAGCAGATTCAAATATTTTAAAAACCTTTATTTTATCTTGCCATCATAAATGAAATTACAATACATTTAAGAAAAAATAGAAGTTAAGAATAAATATTAAAGACAATTATTTAGAAAGGAAAAAACTTAAAACCTTAGTGCTACAATCAATGTTGAGAACTAACAACGAGAGAAGGGTAAGGAAGAAAACTTGGTTTTGGACATTCGTTGCTTAGGCGCGGGCGGGGAATGATGTTTCCTGGATGAGAGGTCCTCATCATCTCTTGTCCAGCTCAAGGGTGGACATCTTAAAAACGGAGCCACGGAGGAATCACCCAAGAAGAATAAAGGATTTTTGTTTGGATCGCCAAACAACACACTTCGGTAGATGAGAAGTGAGTAAAAAAGTGTAAGAGGACCAATATTTTGTTTTGTTAGTGTTTGTTTACTGAAAGATTGTCAGCAGTCAGTGTTAATTAATTGAGAAAATCATCAAAAGAAGATTCTATGAAATTGGTTAGTTTTGTTCTACCTAAAATTGAATACAGTTGTAAAAGAGATCTTAATTAAGTTTAAGTGTTATTAGTAGTCAAGTGTCTTAGAAACCCACCCAGAGATTAAAAGTCTAATTATATTATAAAATTTAAATAAACTATCAATAATTCCTTTTATTTATTTTTTTAATTTTTAAATATTACATAATATAGATAAATAATTGATTGTATTAATTCAACTTATGAAGAAGAAAACAAAATTTAACACAGTATTCATTTTTATGTAATCTTAACTTACATAAAACTTCTTTATTTTCCATTTTTTAGTGAGATAAATTTAACTTAACTTATCTATTTTACGTGTTATTATGTCTGCTGTTCATCTTCACCTAATAGTTTGCATAATTTTTTATACTCTCATCATTATCTATTTTATATTTATACTATTTTCTTTCAATTGTATGTTATTTTGTTTCACTTATATTTATGTAATTTTAATATTACCTTAAATTACCTTTTGTATTTTATCCTACTATGTCAAAATATTTATAGTTGTTGTTTGTATCTTTTAGCCCTGATAAAAACCTACAAAGTGGGGCGAAACGTTGGCAAATAATTAGTTGTAAACTATTTTTGATTTCTTGTGATCGCACCGCTGACCATCTTCTTCATAATAATAAAATAAAAATTTGGTTTCTTAAGAAAATAAATTTATATTATTTTCCAGAGGGTTATATAAAATGCATGTATTTGATTACCTATATTGTTTCCAGGAACTTTGGAATATTCCGAGAGCAGAGCCGCTGTTCTGGAGTGCGATGCTGCCTCTATCGCCGAGATCCTGTGGGTGAGGCCTAGGCCAACAGCAAGGAGGCACCAATCCCTGCCCTGCGGGTCCGTCGGGTCCAGCTGCTTGCACAGCCTCTGTCGGGTCAGGCTGCTCAGCGAGCCGGCATCAACTTTTTCAAGCAATCTCTTTACATCCTTTCATGAAGAAAAAAAAAAGAATAGAAATTAGATAATTTTAGATATTAGGCAGGCATTGCTTTTTGGGGTCTCGAGCACTACGACATTCTAGAAAAATTTAAAAGGTATTTTTTGTTTAATTACACCAAATTTTAGTACCACAGGTAGGGAGAAAAAAAAGGCACTTATTTCACCTCAATTTTTATTAAATTAATGAAAACTATGTATAATTCTAATTACTAGTCAACATTAATGAGTCTGCCAAATATAGGTATGGGGAATAAAAAATGGCAGCTGTTTAAAAACATTAAAAAATTAATTTTTCAATCAGAGCTCTATATCTTCATAACTACTAACAACACTAGAAAACTTAAGAGATCATCATTTAAAGTAGAGCAAATTTGCTAAATTATGAACCCTAATAGAGCTATTTACGTTCAATACTTCGTGAGATCTAGCTTTTTAAAAAGCAACATTTTTTATAATGTATTGAAAAATCAGTAGTGAATTTACTTAGAGAAATCAATATCTCAGAATCCATAAGACGTACAGATGTCTATACTATACCATTCTGCACTACTGCCCTTGAAGGACATGGGCCTCGTCACAGATTGCATGCCAGGCTAATCTATCGGTAGCAACCACTCTCCATCTTCTGACCCCAAGTTCCGCCTCAACATCGTCCAGCCATCTCATTCTGGGACGTCCACGCTTTCGGATACCACCCGGCTTTTCAAGAAGCAGCCTCCTTGGCAGAGGATCCTCCTTCATACGCTCCACATGCCAGAGTCACTTCAGCCTCCCCTTTTTTAATACACTTACTATGTCAGGCTGGCCATACCATGTTCTTAATTCTTCATTTTTCCTAATTTTCCACTTTCCATCAGGGTAGGCTGGTCCATATATTTTTCCTTTCCAGGTGCATAGTTGTTTCTTCATCTCCTTTTCAGGACCCATGTCTCACTGCCATAGGTGACTGTTGGACGAATAATGGTCTTGTATATCTTGGCACTCCAAGAAATATCTTTGAACTTCAGAACTTTATGTACAGTAAAAATGCAGTGATTTCCTGTTGCTATTCTGTATGCAATACCACATATACGTGTAACGTGTGAGATGCTATGTGTGTGTTCATACATACCAATAGCACTGGCTAAGAAAGGAGGATACATGGGCCATTATTGTTTTGGCCTAGGCATTGTGTACATGTCCATAATCATATATCGTGTGGAGGATTTGTCACGTGTGAAATAAATTTGAATGAAATAAATTTGATTTCTTCAAAACCCCAGGACCTAAAATTAATAATTATACAGCACATACACTTTTCATTATATTTCTTATATTACTTCAATTTTAAATAATTTCCAATTTGTACATGTATTTATTTAGTTGATTTTCATTATTTTCTTCTTTCATTCTTAATTTTAATATTAATATATTCCCTGTATATTATTATATAAAGATTCAATATTGTTATAATATTACGTACTTATGTAATTGTTATACTACTTCTCATGTTTCTTATTATTCTGTACTTCCATTTAATCATTATGATTGTTATTTTGTTTTTTGTTCTTAGCTCTGATGAAGGCTTGAAATTCTTGTTGAAAAGTTAGCACTAATAAATAAGATTTTTTTTTTTATTTGTGTTCTTCACTTACCCCATCCCCAATCATCTTCTCATTTATATTTCACTATCATTCAAATATTTATAAGTTCCTTTTTTATTTGATTGCACAAAATGTATAAAAAAAAATAGACAGATAATAAACAATTCAAAACTATTTTTAATCAGATTATCATACATACAAAAAGTATTATAAAAGAACAAACCTCTTCGGCACCAAACGATATCAATTGTAGTACAGATTCAGAGACGTTGGCTAAAGGATTACTTAGCTTGGTATCCATACCAGTGTCACTGATCGAAGCTAACATTACAGTGTCCGGAGGGTAACAGTGCATAGGAGACGCATGTGTCCTCAGGTCATAAGCACTCAGGAAATGTTTTTCAATCAGCAGGCCAGGAACCATATCCATCATAACCTAGAACATGAATGCACCATGTCAATGCATCTCGAGTCATAATTCATACTGAAGGTGCATGCAAATGCATAATAAGGTAAATCACATTTAAGCCAACCAATGATAATTTATAAGACTTTATTGGAACCAGTGAAATTATGAAAAATTCACTGGTATACATGATCCTTAGTTTAAAATATTAAAGTGTGTTAAATGGAGAAATATCTCCTTAGTAAAGAAATAGTATTCAATAAGGTTTGTAGTCTCTTAAAAGGTCTGCAATGGAGAATGACGTCACAAAGCAGACCAGCTGAACTCTACGCCATTTTGTCAGTGATTTTGATAGGTTAGTTGCTCGTAGTTTATATTTGGTTTGTGTTGCTTTTGTTTTGGAAATTTTTAAACTCTAATAAAGCAATGGATAAAAATAATAATAAAGTAATGGGGAAAAAAAATTGAACAAGTGAGATGGAGGAAAGATGATGTGATGAAGCTGTTGGTGATTATATTATCTCTTTCAGACTTATATGTAACTGCCCATCGAACCGCAGCCTTTGGTAGATCTTTCCTCATCCGTTCCTCTTCCCTATTTTATTTAATATCAGATGTTTGTCATCTTATGTTTTATGATATGACATATAGTTTTATTTTATTTGTTCTATTTTTATTTTATATATTCTATTAATTATTGTTGTTCATTTTTATCTTTTTTGAATTCACTGTTTTATTATATTTTATGATGTTTTATAATTTCATTTTTAATTTGTACTTTACTCTAAGGCTTTAAAGCCTAATTTTGACGCCTGTATATTATTCTAAAGGGATCAATCCCATAATAAATAAAGAATATTATTATTATTATATACAATATACTTTATTTATAATATTAATGATTGTATATATATTTTTTTTTTTCCTTTGTGCAATAGTTAGATTCATTTACGGCATTTCCTTTTCTTTTCAATCTTTCAATTAACAATCACCAGACCAAGCAGAACCACGCATTTACAGCGTTAGGAAATTCCTTTGGAAATTAGATTCTGTATGCGATAAACATTAACTGGTTTTTAGTAATTAGTCGCTATTTGAGAGATTTTTGGTTTTGTTTTAAAATCTTACAATAATATTGTAATAGTAGTTTTATCCCTTTTTTAAAAAGTTTTTGCTCTAATTGATTAATAAATAATGTAAATAATCCATACATTTGATACAAATTACTTACCAAATCTACAATACCCAGAAGATCTTCGAGAAAAAGAAAGCAATTCCTGCCGGATCCAGGTGGACCTCTGACCTTAACTTCGATAGCCTCGACCTCATCTTCAACTTCTAAGCTCAGCATACTCTCCATAGCTCCGAGACATAATTTGGAACCGCACATCCACTGATAAAGGTCGCTTTGCCAGTCGTAATAGCCGACCACTGTTCTCCGAAGTTCCACCTAGTTTTTTTTTTTAAATATAATATATATTGTACACCTAGATGTACAGAAAATATTAACTGTTTATAACCCACTAACTGAGTATAGAAATTGGTAAAAACTTAAGACGATGAACTTGAATGTGCAAGATTATAGCAATAGAATAGTGTAATTGTTGTATTATATCATAAATATTTTTACATGAATAAGAATTTAATGAATAAAACTTGTATTCTAATTTTAAGTTAATAATTATTTATAATTCATAGATAAATTTCACATTAATTTGAATTAGTATAAATACTTATTTGTATTTCAATGAGAAAGTAAATAACATTTATTTATTCATTTCAACTTGAATAAAATTTAAATTTTTCATGATTGTAAATATAATATTTGATTTTAATGATCGTCAATTGCTCAGATCCAATAGACTTGATAAAAATAATGGTATTTACAGCTTTAAACTAAATATATATAATAAGCAATTAATTCAATCATTAATCCAGTATGTAAATAAAAATAATGTATGTTTAATTTTAACTAAATATATTAATTTATATCAAACTTTCAACTGTGTTCAATTAACCTATATACATCTCTAAATCTAGCATTACCAGTGTTTAAATATACATACCTGCAGCCTAGGAAACACTGCATGAAGAAGATGAGTTGTGCCCTCCTCAGTTTTTAACCTAACCCCGCCGTAAGCACCATCTATATACCTTGGATCGGACATATCCCAAAGGCCATCCAGTTTTTCGACCAGGTTATAACAAGGAAATTCATATTCGACTTCACCATCATTGTCGCACTGAAAATATAACAATAATCTTAACGTTACAAATTTAAAAAAATTAAATCAAATAGGCACTGCTACAACCCATAAAGGGTGAGGAATGCAGTATTTTGTAAGGAAGTATTGTTACTAGATCAATGGTCGGGCAAGGAGATTGGTTTGGTGATCATGCCAGATTTTCACCCAATGGGCTGTCTGTAGTTCAGGGATTTGAGGCGTAGGGCGGGGGGAGGGGAGTCAACTTTTATTTCTGTGGCAGTCTCATTAAATGAAAACTTGTGTTGTCATCCCCATCATTGTGTTAGAATAGGATGGTACCCTATAAATAATCATTCCTATGTCAGAAATGGTTAGGAAGAGGATCATTGATAAAAAAAAAAAGAAAAAGATTTTTACCCAATTAAGAGTACCCACTTTATGAGGTAAATGGCAGAAATGCCTCCTTTAGCATAGGAAAAAAAAAAAAAAACTTTATGAGGCAAGGTGTACCCTGAAGTGCTCCTGAGCCCACAGGGCTGACTTACGGCTACATTGAAACAGAAAATAATTATCTGACACTGTAGGATTAAAATCCGGGTCCTTAAGCTGCCCAATGCCTTATAAATATTTTTTCTTAAATTAAAAAAAGCTAATTTTAGATAGATAGATTTATTTTAAAATTAATATCACAAGAGTTATTACATATCACATGTAAATAATACGTGTTTTATCAGAAGCTATATTTGGTGCAATCCAGCATTACAGAACATCGAAGATACATTCAAATATTGTATTTTTACTAATAATGAACTTTAAAAGGAAAATTACCTGAATACATAATTGCAGAGCTTCAAGCACTTCTAACATAGCCATCGAATCCGCTTCTGGAAAGGCGAACTGAAAGTCTTCAACCGTATAGCAGCCTGTGATACGTGCATGCGTGATGAAGCTAATGGACAGTAGCTGTCCAAGGACTTGACTGCAAAGCCAACTCGGGCTCAACACTATCAGATCCCCGACAAGGATAATCTAAGTAGAGAAAAAATAATCAATAAATCAACATAATTTGTTTTGAAATTATAATAATAAATTCCTTATTTATTCTTGGACACATACCTTTACAATAATACTATAAAAATAGTATATTGGCTTTAGAGAGTCTTAGAGTAACAAATAGAATAACAAAATAATTATTGACACATAATAAAAAAATGGCAAATCTTTAAAGAGCAATAATAAACTTAATTAATGATACAGAAAAAAAAAATTTATGAGAGTAATATTAATTAAAAGCACAACCATCTACATAATTAATACAGCAGTTTTTATAAAATATGATTTTAAAGGAGGAACATATATTTTTATTCTATTGGAAGCGAGATTTGAAGGTGGGAAGGGTACTGGAAAGATGGATGGAAGTAGGAATTTCAAGAATTCCATTGAGAAAAGGATCATAAAAGGAAAAATCTGTCGCCTTATAAATTTTATTCAATACCCAATCGGCCTGGTGGGCTTTATTACATGGTTAATATAACAGGTTTTTTTTTTTATTTAACAATTAAATTATGTGGGGAAAGGGGAAGGGAGAGGGAGAGTACAGTCTTGTGCAAAAGATACTCCTGACTATTTACAATGCTATAAATATTGAAAGATTGTGAATAATAACGATGAATTATAAACATAATAAATAGAAAAAAATAATAATTCTTAAAAAGAGAGAAAAATAAAAGTTAATAACAAAAACAATGACATTTATAAATTTAATAAAATAAATAATTAATTTCTAATGGGGGAAAAAAAATGTTAATTTAAGAAAAATGCAAAGAGAAAATATAAATAAACTTGTAATAATATCAATAATAGAAGGGGTATTCATGATATAAATTGTATTAAATGTAAAATGTTTTAGCATGTTAAATGTTACTGGTACAGGATTGTGAGTAGCTCTATTTAAAGTCATGTTAAATGCATAAGCGCTTCTAGCAGATTTTATAACCTTTACTTCCAAAACTTCATGTTACTGTTTACTTGGCAGTTGATTTGTGAGCTATTGAGATTTTGATTGATCTTGAAGACTTGTTCTTCTATTATGCTCTGTTCCTCATCCTGCACCTGTCCCTTTGCCTGAGTGCAGTGTGGAACTTCTCACTTCTGTGATAGAAACCTATTACAACTGCCTTTATTTTCTTCCGTTCAACTTAAGCTCGACAGTTACTGCCCAATAACTTATGTGGTTCAAGTCTTGTAAAAGTTTTCTTATGGCTGGTAATAGGTCAAAAGGCAGGAAGGAAAGATGTATTAGGAAGTCATTTGCATAAATATGGCATACGGAGTGATGGATGTGTAGCAGGATTTAGTGTGTATTAGTGTTAGCATTAATGTAAACAGCAAACAGGATAGGGGACAGAGATGAACCTTGAGGAACACTACAGGAGAGGATAGGATAACTCTTCACAATCGTAAATCTTCATTTCAAAACACAGGAGTCAGTTGCAAGCCATGGAAATGAGGTATCTGCAAAAAATAGAAAGAAATACACAGAGATAGGATATGAAACGCCACCATATGGGCTAATCTCGACGCAAGACTAGCTGAGACCACAAACTAAGATGGTTTCGACATCTTAGGATGGATCCAGATAGAAGTGCCAGGAAGACTTGCCAGACCCGCACGGATGGGAAAAGACTCAGAGGAATGCCTCACATCTCCTGGGAGGACAGTGTAAGGGAGGCATTCAGGAAGCGTGGAATGGAGTAGGAGAAGAGAGATCTGGTTCAAGAGAGAGACATTTGGGCCAGACTCTATAAGCGGGATCCTTACACCACACAGCGGTAGAAGAGGAAATGACTATGATAATGATGATTTATCATTAATATCTGGTTTTAATTTTTATATAAATACATGTTTGTCTAAGAATTCTAACTCCTGCATTTATTAAAATACACAGTCATTTTTGTAAGAAAACTAGTAAACTCACTGTGAAAGTACACATTAAAAAAAATAATTCCATTATAAAGAAGGAACTTATTTTTTAGTAACAATATTTGATAAATAAGCGAGTTACCTCTCCCATTTGCTGCAACTGGTTGAGCAAAAGGTTGAAATGATCATAGCCAGCCAATGGATTCACTTGTGCCCTCGCTTCATCAATAAACGACTCCCATGTCATGACAGGAACAGATTCAGCAGCCTTGCGCAGCGAAGGCAACCATGAGAGAACAGCTTCGCAAAATCCTGTCATCTCTCGTACCCCCTGTAAAACCAAAACAAAATATAAATAATACTTAAATAACACATGAAACAACAAAACTTGAGTTTTCAAAATTAAAGGAATTCATAAAAAGCAAAAAAAAATAAAATATATATATATAGGTTAAATTTAAGGACAACAAAAAAAAAATAAATAGAAATGATTGAGGACTTAAAAAACAATGAAAAACAAAATATCTAAACTTACGGACAAAATATTTACATTAAAATTATAGTCCATTGTAAATAATAAATGAATTCCGTACAAAACTTTGAAGTTAGAAAACTGGATAACATTTTTAAAAAGTCTGATCACTCATGGATTAGAGATAAACACAATAAAAAGGAAAATTAATTTGTTTTCAAATAAAAATCATATACACTACAATTTTCTGATTACTTTCACTAATATGTATTTGTATTAAAGAGAATATTATTGTATTGAAAAATTTTAAATCCAAGTTATCAATGGAAATACAAGTTTTAAGGTCCTCGGAATCAAAATAATCAAGTTTGGCAAAATGATCTGTGTTTTGTGTGCACTGCTATAAATATACGGTCAGACCAGAAAAAAAACAAAAATTTGTCCCAAACTGATATTGAGTATTTAAGGTAGGTATATGTCTGGTATGTTACAGTACATGTTTTGTTAAAATTGACTTACTAAAAGTGCCACTTAATTTTAGATTTTAAACTTTTTAACTAATTTCTTAAAAACCCCGCTCCAGCCATTTAGATTTAACTCATAATTTCACAATGTTTAAAATGTTCTTTATTATCAGCTAGATGTTAATGTCATTGAAATAATCTGAAAGGACTTTTTTAAGGGGGGGGGGGGAGGATTTTCAAAATAATTTCCCTTAAAGTATCTTTAATTATGTTTATCTGAAAGAAATAACTATCTTTCATTGTATATTTATATATAAGGGAAATAACAGTAATAATATAGATGAATAATATAATGTTGGGGAGCCAACAATTTTAGAGAAGTTAATACCTAACATTTAAGTAATGGAGAATGATAATGAAACACATAATTTAAATGAATTTATAAATAAACGTATTCATGTTTCCATGGTTGCTTAAAAATTAATCTGTACCGCTACAACCCATAAAGGGTTACTTTGTAAGGAAGTAGTGTTACTAAACCAACGGCTGTGCAAGGAGGTAATTTGGTCAGAATCACACTCGACAGCCAGATTTTGACCCAATTACAGGCACCTACTTCATGAGACTGGGTGGAGCCCAGAGGGCTCCCGGACCCACACGATTGACTCACAGATACAGTAACAGAATAAATAATTACTGATCTCAACCAGATTCGAAACTGAGTCCTTGGAGTTAGTAGCACAAAGCCTTGCTGCTCTCCTATTTTATACTATTTAAAAAATTCATTTTATTTCTGAAAAATTAATTTTTACTCTTAAGTTGGGTGGTAAGTGAAAGTTTTGTGATACCCATATAAATCTTCACTCGTTATATACAAATGGCATCAGTAAAGTTTTGCTTTGAGTGATGGGATCATGCAAGAAGGAGAAGGGTTAGAGCATACTTAGACCTATCCCAGCCTGCGCAGAAGCTGGCTGAGTCAATAAGCTAGGTTCATTTCTCTTTTGACTATACTAGTAAAAGGTGTCGGAAATGTCACCCTGGTCTAAAGTTTAATACAGAGCGATTTTACGCAACAACATTACATTTAGATTAAGTGTGGATTAGTCTTTGGAGGAATACTGCTTGTGCTTGGAGAGTATTTTCCATACTGTACAACTACACCGAGGTGGTTTCAGTAGTTTTAAAGAGGAAATTTTGAGTCTGAGGATGCTTCATTGGTGAAGAAAATTACTTCAGGTAGACAAGGAGGTGATCTACCACCAGATTTAGGAGTCTTTGGGCATTTTGCACGATCATATTTAATTAGGAAGCTTTGTAATATTTGGTTGCCCATAGCTTGACTGAAGCTCAGATGGCGAATTGTGTCTCATGGATTTGGTCAGCACTGGAATAAAACTGTAAAAAAGCACCTACAGCCCAAATTTAACTTCATCTTTATCCTTCAGGTGAAAAACAGGCTGAAAAGGAGGTATTTCAATAGCATTCCAGACCTTTCAAGGGATTCGGATGTTGAATGTACTCAAAAGGCAGAAGAAATGTGAACAGAGTTATTTTGAAGACTGGTAGAATGCCAGTAGCAGAGGGAGTTGATGCATAGGTCTTTGCAATCTCAAAACTGCCATGGTGCCAGTTTAAATCTGGCCTGGGGGTCCTACTTTTATTTCTGTGACAGTCCTACAAAATAAAAACTTAACCCCCCACCATGTTTAGAATAGGGTGGTACCTTTTAGATAATCCCTTGTAAGAACAAAAATGAAGACTGATTTAGGAGGATAGAGGTGTAGCAGAGACTATTTTGAAAAATTGTAGAAAATAAAATTGTATTGCACAACTTTCCCAATGTTCTTTGTATATTATTACAAATTTGAAAAAGAATTATTTTCTAATAAAATTTAACATAATCAAAACACGTTGATCGCAGTTAGCAACACTCATAAATTACTAAATACACAGTTTGATGAACTGCCTGTCTCCAGCTCTCCTAATATACCTGGCAAATCAATTCAAAGATTCTAACCATAAATCAGGTCATTTATAATTATATAAAAATTAATTATATTTCATAAAATAAATATAAAAGGAAGATGGTCTGGTTGCGATAAAAAAAAAATTTAATTAATAATTAAACTATATAATGTGAGCCAACGTTTCGCCCCACTTTGTAGGGCTTCATCAGGGCTAAAAAAAGATACAAACAACTAAAATAATGTAACAAAGTAACAGAACAGATAAAATTAAACAAAACTAAACTAAGGTGTGACTAAATATGTGAAAATTTATATAAAAATAAACAAAGTAAAATAAAGAAAAGAAAAATAATATGCACTGTATTTTTATACTTACATTATATATTTTATTTTATATAAGAAAAAGTGGAAATAATTTAGGATTTTTCGAAAAACAATAACCGCTAATGTATTGCT
>NW_027108161.1:72303-84289 GCF_000696795.3 Halyomorpha halys
TATACTTTTTCATTTGTTATTATTTCTGTTTTCATTTGTGGTATTATTTCTGTTTATAGTATTTTTATCATTTATAGTATTATTTTCTAGTTTCATTCATAGTAATTCTTGTTTATTTATACTTTTCATTATACATTTTACTTTTATTTTCATTAATTAATTTCTGATGAATGGAATATCGTCTGGGTGCGGTAAAAAAAACTCAAATAGTAAATGATTATACTATTTTTATTGAGCCAACATTTCGTCCCACGTTGCAGGGCTTCGTCAAGGCTAAAAAAGATACAAACACTTGACATAGTTACAAAAAAAGAAAAAACGTAAGTGGAAAATAACAAGGGTATATAATGAAAAGTTAAATATAATAAGAAAAATTAAAAGTTGTAAACAGTAAATGAAAAGGGTAATAGTAACAGAGAGGTAAGAGATACAATAAGAGAAGAAATATTAAAGAAAGTACAAATTAAGAGATGAAAAAAGAAAAGAATAAAATCAAATGATGAGATAAAATAAGAGAAGAAATATTAAAGAAAGTACAAATTAAGAGATGAAAAAAGAAAAGAATAAAATCAAATGATGAGATCATTTGATTTTATTATTATCATTTGATTCTCATCATTTGATTTTATTCTTTTCTTTTTTCATCCTTTAATTTATACTTTCTTTAATATTTCTTCTCTTATTTTATCTCTTACCTCTCTGTTACTATTACCCTTTTCATTTACTGTTTACAACCTTTAATTTTTCTTATTATATTTTACTTTTCATTATATACCCCTGTTATTTTCCACTTATGTTTTTTTCGTTTTTTGTAACTATGTCAAGCGTTTGTATCTTTTTTAGCCCTAACGAAGCCCTGCAACGTGGGGCGAAACGTTGGCTCAATAAAAATAGTATAATCATTTACTATTTGAGTTTTTTTTACCGCACCCGGACCATATTCCATTCATCTATACACACGGTCAATCAATAATCTTCCATTAATTAAATTCTTTCATTTTTATACAAATTTTCACATATTTAGCCATACCTTAGTTTACTTATATTTTATGTTATTTATTCTCTTACTTTGTTACATCATTTTAGTTGTTTCTTTCTAAGCACTGATGAAGCCCTGCAAAGTGGGCTGAAGCATAGGCTCATATTAAATAGTTCAATTACCATTAGAGTTGTTTTTTTTTAACGCATCCGAAGCATTTTCCTTTTACATATTACACATTATCAATCAATGATCTTCCAATATAAAATAAATAATTGCTTTCAACTGACTCAAGCATCAACAATACATCACTCATTCACCTCACTCTATTATAAAAGGATGTTTAAATACAACTATCCAGTTTGATATGTACATTCCTATTGGTAAAACTATATAATATTATTTACAGGATCTAGTCTACATTTCATAAAATTATACAGAATTTATAATATACAATCTGAAACTTTATTATTATACAAACCATACAATACAATAAGTAATCTCTCAAGTCTGCTATTAGAAAAAAAAACATTATTTAAAAGATACATCATTTAGGGTGCAAACACAAGAAAAAAACAATCGAGTGAAAAGGTGCTCACTTGATGTGATAGGAGAAAACAAACAGAAAAAAAACCAAAACAAAAACTTGACACACTATGTGCGGGATATAGCAGGAATATAGTTGTATGTGATAAGTTTTGTTGTGTAGTTGCTTGTTTAAACGATTTACCAACTTATGTAATCAATTGTTCTGTAGATTAATATAAGTAAGAAAGTGTGTTTGATATCCACTGAAACCTCTAAATAGCAGACACTAACAGGGAAGATATTCTTTCCGTTCAGAGAGATGTAGAAGGGATGAATATAAAAAAAAACACAAAAATGAAATAACAAAATTATGTATATACCGTCACATAATCTGTGATACCTCATAAATCAGACAAAAAAAAAAAAAATCAAAACACAATATTTTATTACTTAAAAAATTTTAAAAAAACTTGTTTTAGTCTTGGGACTGGTCGACAGAAGTGAAACTTCTAGAATTGAAATAAACTATTAAAATTTTATCAATAATGATCATATGTTTCCTCTGATATCTTAAAGCAGAAAATGTCAGTTCCAAAATAATAACGGTAATTGGAAAATAACAAACATTTCTCAAGTCAATTATAGCAGGAATATTCTTATATTGTGATAGTAGATTGTAAACATTTTGATTACTCAATCAGACTGGCACTGCCAGGATTGTAAAGCTACTATATATACATGCCATTTTTCAATTTCAGGGACTTTTTAAATATTGCTCGATTTAACCATCTTAAAGTTTCCTCGTCCCGTTTTAAGCTATTATTTTAAAAGTCATATAGGGCTGTCTCTCCCTGGGAGTCTTAGTGGGAGGGATAGTCCAGCAGGGAAGGATTGCCTTTTTTTTTTGTTATGATCTCCTCTTGTGAAATTGTGACATAATATATATCTGACAACAGTTTTCGATGAATGAAAACCCAACATGCTGTCTTGGGACTGGTCGACAGAAGTGAAACTTCTAGAATTAAAATAATCTATTAAAATTTTATCAATAATGAACATGTGTTTCCTTTGATATCTTAAGGTAGAAAATGTCAGTTCCAGAATAATAACAATAATTAGAAAATAACAACCATTTCTCAAGTCAATTATAGCAGGAATATTCTTATATTGTGATAGTAGATTGTAAACATTCTGATTACTCAATCAGACTGGCACTGCCAGGATTGTTAAGCTCCTACCTTCCATTAGAATATAAAATTTTTCCTGCTACCTCACTGGTCGGGACTTTAAATTATCCACTAAGGAAAATTCCATCAAGAAGGATTTTCACTATAAGCAGTGTCCTTATAGAAGAATTTTTGCTATGAATGGTGTCCATTAAGAGGAATTTTTACTATGAAGAGTGTCCACTAAGCAAAGTCTCACTGTATTTACTTAATATGGGATGGGCCATTCCACAATTGTTTAAAACTTTTCCTATATCCTTCATAGTCATTAGGTACCAGTATTTTTTCTTCAACCTAATCTTGTTCGCTCCCCTTCTTTCTGTTATCGAATTCCTAAATGACTAGATCTTTTCTGTTACTGAGAGACCAAGACCCAACAGCCCAACATCTCACTCAATCTCTTCTCTACAAATGCCTTTTATTTATCAGGAATTAAAAACGATATTAATAGTTTTTAAGCTTGATTTTCGCGAAAACAAATATTTATCCTATTTTGCACAATCAATATCTAAGAAATATTTAAGATTAAAATAAAAATGAACCAGACCTTTTATAAAGTAAATTTAATTTATTTTTATTCTTTTTATTATTATTTTTGTTCAGAAAAATGTTTCTCTATATATTATAAGTCCTATATAACATTTGAGGAAATAACAAAAAAAAAGTGTCATTTTCTAACCCTTCTTCACACTCTCTAATAAATAAAGTCACAGTGATTAGAAGAGAGTTACGTAGTTAAAACTGATACTCGATGAAGAGAAAATAGAAATTGCAGGATAACACATTTTTTTCAGAATCTGCTTTTAGTAATAAATGAGTACATTTTGGTAGTTGAATGTAAAAATAAAATAAAAATGTCTGTCCCGCATATAGTGTGTTATAAAAAGGTGTTAAATACATTCGTGGCATAAATCATGGCAAAAAAATGTCGCAGTTCATGTGATGTCGAGCAACAAGTGTTTTAAAAGTGTTCTAAGCTTGCTTGCTTGGATGGGGCACAACACATTATTTTTTTTTTGTTTTTTGATTTTTTTTTCGCACACTTAACTGTCCACTCTCTGCATGCGGGCTCTCTGTAAGGAGTTTGTAGCCCTTGCGGCCGAACAGGCTCGCTGCTGCGTTGATGTTGTTAACTCCTTCCTTTATCGTTATCCCCTAACATAGCTACATTTAATATCTAGACTCCATATCGTCAGAGCTTTTAGCAGTAAAGAAGACATAAAATAGCTATAAAAGTGATTAAGTGATACATAGAATGTTTTATGTGTAATAGAAAATACATCAAGAAACAATGAAAAATTAGAAAAAAAATATATATTTCAAAAGAAATAGTAATTGGAATGTGATGGCAAAGAAGGATAAGCCAAGACTAAAACTTTATTTTAAAGTAGAACATTGTGAAAAGGAAGATGAAAGAACAAAGATAGTCTTGAGCAAAAAAATTACAAGTAACTTTAAAAAATGTGATTAATTAAAAATTATTTTTAATTAAATAGAATTTGATTCATATTTTCTTAGAATTAAATACTTTCATTATTACTAGGTTGTATCACATAAAATGTCATTTCATATAGTAATAATAAACTCTTGTAATAGACAGAAAAAAATAATAATAACCTCCATCAAAATTTGATTTTATACATTTCAAGATATGTAGAATCCAAAAATTGATTAAAAAAAAAAACCGTCCATCTTCGGCTTTTCTACTAGACTACAGAGTTGATATTTTTTTTCAGAGTTGGCACCAAAGTTACCGGACACTCCAGATTGAAATCAGAAACTCATGATCACCATTTTGTTTCAAAATGGTGGCCAATTAGAGGTTCCGTACTCTACCATATAAGAAGGTAGATGGCATAAATCTTTTTAAAAATGGTAATAATTACAGTATTGTGAGCAGCCATGTTTAAAGTCATGTTAAATGGTAAATCCATTAGAGCTCCAAGCAGATTTTCTGAGCAGCTTGTTTTATAACCTTTCTTTCCAAAGCTTCATGTTATTTTTAACTGCTAAATTTAGATTAAAGTTATTTATTACAACATGCCTAAATTAAGGGAAAAGTGGAAGTTGTGTGAAAGTTTGGCTACTATGTGTCTTGTCGATCTTCTAACTTGTGAGAAACAGAATCAAGATGAGCTAATTGACATCTGTCATTACATTATTATTATTGTCATCCATTGCTTTTTAGTTATAAAAACATCTAAAACAATACTAACATAAAAAAAACAAAAAAAAAACACTATTTACGAGCAAGTAACCCAACACAACAAACAAAATGATGAAGAGCTCAGCTGGTCTGTTCCGTGACGTCATTATCCATTTAACAGACCTAGTAACATTCTCTCAACCATGTTAAATGTTATATCGTTTTAACATGGTAAATGATGGAAACATTTCTCTATTTAACACGGATTTTTTCATTTGACATGCTTTAACATGTTAAACTAAAGATCATGAATACCCCTACCATATGTATGGGAGGATGCACATGAATATTTTGTTTTAGAATTGGTATAATAATTCCGAATCGCTTTTTTTTTTTTTTTATTTCCTGATAAAATAAATAATTTGAAAAAAAAATTATATAATAATTTGTAATATTTTTCAATATTGCTCATGAAAATCGTAAATTATAATCAACAATATTTGTTTACTTTGACACAATTTCTGATTTAAAACAACTAAATAACAAATACAATTACTGCTATAATAAATAATTAATTAAAAAAAAAGGTTATGTAATAATTGGCAGCATTTTCCAAAATTGCTCATGAAATTCACAGTTTATTTTCAACAATATTTGTTTACTCCCCCACAATTTCTGATTTAACAAAATTAAATAATAATTACAATTAGTGATAAAATAAATAATTAATATGAAAAAAATACAACGCTATGCAATAATTTATAGTATTTTTCAATACTTTATAGTTCATTTTCAACAATTCTTGTTTATTTTCACATAATTACTGATTCAATTTTAACTCAAGCAATATCCATAGTTTGGATTCTGAGCACTCTATAGTTAGAGAAAATCACATTAGATAACGTGAGGCAGTTAATGGAAAAAAAAATGCAGTATTTAAATTCGATTTAAACTCGTTTCATAAATAAAAGTGTTTTGAATAATTAAATCTTGTATAGATTGTTGACAACCAATCTACAATGGAAAGTAACTACATTGAGTATTGTATTTGTTATATAATTATATTTCCAAAAATTAAAATAAAATAAAAGAGTAATATATAAAAAATGACATTTTATATGATACAGATATGATTTTAAATAAATTTTTAAATTCATTATTAAAATAAATGACGTACTTTAATTAGAATTTTCTTTACCAAATAAGCATCATCTAAAACCATCTTATCATACCTGATACAGGGACATTTTCAGTTGACCCATTGTAGCTTTGAGAACTTTCACACCATAAGAATTGGGCTGATGTCCATCGATGACAACGGGAGATGGGTGGATGTCGAAATATGGCCAAAATTCAGCTCTCAATCTCTTAACAAGAGAGGAAGCTTGCGGAGAGTTCAAATCTCCACTAGGCAACCTAGGGGCACGCACTACATCGGCATGAGTCGCTACAAGAATCACTCTTCCTGTATTACGTGTCTCTCCACAGTTATCTAAGACAATTTTACAGTAGTATCGTAAAATTAAAATTAAATGATTAATTCATCTTAAATATGAAATTAGTGACAATTAAAATATTCGTTTAACCACATTGTAAACAGTAGATGAAATGTGAATAAGAAGGTGGTCAGGGTCCAGAAAAACAACAATAGTTTTCAACAATTTTTTAATAATTAACTTTTCGACCCATACTATAAATCTTCATTGAAGTTAAAATAAAAATATACTGAATTAGTATGTAGAGTTAAAAGCAGGAAATGTAAGAGTATAGAGGTGACATGTAAATAAAACAGATTTGAAGGTGAAGGTATAAAAAGAAATCCATATCAATAAACCTACATAAAACAAAAATCCAAAACAGTAAGGAAGTTAAAGATAAATACTGTTTTCGATTTATGTTTTATATTAGTTTGTTTATATAGATATCTTCTTATACCTCCAAATTTATATCTGTTTTATTTACTTGTCATTTTTATATTCTTATATTAGCTTCACATTTTTATTCATGTATCGTTTTATTTCAATCCTGATGAAGGCCTTTGTGGGTCGAAACATTGACCCATTAAATCCTTGAAACTATTTTTGTTATTCTATATCACAATCCTGACTATCTTCTTCTAAAATATTTTTAAATAGAATATTACATTTGACATACTTTAACAGATTCAACTCTTAGTTAAATAAGAACGATAACATATGAAGGGTCACAGGAAAAAACAATTAACGTCAACTTTATCTAATAATTGGTAATTCTATTTTTAAAATGTACACAAAATTGTTTCATAGCCTATCAAGTTTTCACGATTTTTGTCCATATAAAGTCTGAATAATTATATTTGATTCCATTTGAAGATGTACTTAAGAACCCTAGTTTGGTGAATATTCATTGCATAGATCTTGATGGAGAATGCTAAGAAGCTACAGGAAGAAATGCATGACTGTTTTAAGGATTAGAGACCGACCAAAACTCAATAGAGAAGATATGGTTGCTACGGAAGCTCTGAATACCTGATTTTTCAAACAGACAATTATAACGAGTAGGTTGGTAGAAGTACGACATGTCACAATCTCACAAGAGCAGATCATAACACAAACAAAAGGCCATCCTTTCTGGCTGGACCAGCCCCATTAAGACCTTTTTTTTTCTTACCTCCTTTATTATAAATAACAATATTAATATATATCTAAATATATACATTCGTAATTGGTGCCCTTCCTTTGCCACATGACATTATAAGGGGTTGGGCTGCGTCTATTGAAGGGGAGGATTACAATATTGGCCCAGGAGCCGCTGGCCTATATGTTTCATATTATCAAGCCGTTTTTTAATATCAGGCATGTTTAATTTAGGTATTCCCCGGAGTCAAAATTGGGGGATATTATCCAAATTAATTATTATATTGGTAAGCTGGTTTAAATTAAGGTATTACTGATAGTTTGCTGGTAATGAGTGGACTGTATTTATAATAAATTGATATAATGGTTTTAAAATGAAATAACATCTATTCTCTTAAAAGGCTTCTGACACAATTAGCTGTAGAGTTTGAGCAAAGTGATTACAATGTATGTTAGTTGGTTAGTTGTGAATTTGGTTTTATTACATTAATTGATGGAGATGTTACATATTATCTTAATGTCTCCTCTTACCGTTTTAAGATAATATTTCAAAAGGGGTATAGGACCGTGGCTACCCTGGGGTCTTAGCGGGATGGGTCTGGCGGGGAAGGATTTCCTTTTTTGTGTTATGATCTCCTTTTATGAGATTGTGACATGTCGTACATCGACCAACCTACTCGCTATAATTGTTTGTTTAAAAAGTCAGATAAGTAAGGCTACCATGGAGGGCAAGAGTGGAGGGTTTCATGTCATTTTCAATTTTAGGCACTTTTTAAATATTGCTCGATTTAACTATCTTAAAGTCTCCTCTTCCCGTTTTAAGCTAATATTTCAAAAGTGATATATGACCGTCACTCCCCAGGGGTTTTAGTGGGGTGGGTCCAGTATGGAAGGATAGCCTTTTTTGTGTTATGATCTCCTGTTTTGAGATTGTGACATGTCATATATCAACCGACCAACTTGCTGTAATTGTCTTTTTGAAAAGTTAGATAAGTAAGGCTACGATAAGATTTTTGTAAATACATGTTCTTCAATGTACTCAAATACATATAAACAGCCTCCACACACAGCAAGAGAGCTCCACAGGGAGCCACGGTCTTATATCACTTTTGAAATCACTTAAAACGGAAAGAGGAGACTTTAAGATAGTTAAATAGAGCAATTTTTAAAAATGCCTGAAATTGAAAAATGAAATGAAAATGAAATGAAAAAATAATTTTATTATGGGATATATGTCCCCTAAGAATAAATATATGGTTCATGTAGTGAGATTTTTATCTGGCTAGTGTTTAAAAATTTTCAGATAGAAGAATGAAATTACATTGGTATATTGGCTTTACTGCTGTTTATAATGTTAATCAATACATGCCTATTTATTTGATTACAGGCGAATGGAGATGGGAAGAGAATTCCAGAGGGAGGTTGCACGTATGACGAAGAATTTGCTAAAGAACAAGGTTCTATAGGAGGGCATATATAAATCATTCGGATGGGATCTGGTGTTTAATGAGTGGATGGATGAACGAAGAGTGAGGAGATCTAGGATATAGGTAGGTTTTTTTGTTTTTAAGAACTTGGAAAAGAAAAACACCAAGGAGGTATTGCCTTCGGGAGGTTGGATAAAGCCACTTCAACTCGGAATACCAGCGGGAGACTTGAGAGCGCCTAGGGAACCCAAAGATAAGTCTTACAAAGCAATGGCATGAAACTCGCCACTCCTGCCCTCCTTGGTAGCCTTACTTATCTGAACAGAAACGCGTGATCATTTTAAGGAATAGAGACATACCAAAACTCAGAGAGGAGACATGGTAGCTTTGGATGCTCTGACCTTATTGATTCTTTGAAATCGGAAAGTAGCTACTCAAGAAGGAGGCCAATGACCGCAACTGTCAACAGTACCCAAATTTTCTACTCCCTTTATATTAGAGCAGGCTATGATATTTCTTTACAAATTTAATTCAGGTTTTGATGCATAACAAACCATTAAAAATCATTAATATATCTTTTTTTTAAATTGACATTGCCTGTTTTTTCCAGTGACCATTCTTCATATATTACTCATACTCAGAAGTATAATAAAATCCTAAAACAATAACCACCTAATTAAAAGTTAATAAAAAAAACTCATACCAACCTATAGGTTCAGCTGGAGGAAGCCTAGCTTGGAGGAAGGTGAGCCAAAAACAACACTGCTTATACTGAATCGTTGGCGAGTCATTGAGGCTGTACACCAACAAATATATAGCATGTGTCGTGATCATATGGTGGTAAAAACAAAAATATGTATCCTGTCCGGAAAAATCCCAAAGAGTTACATAGCCGACATCTGAAATCCACACCTGTAAAACAAAATATACGTAAATAGATAAGTTTGAAAGATAATAAAGCATAGTTACATATATAAAAGATTTAATTATAAATATAAATGAAAATGATTAAGGAAAAACCTTTTAACCTTTTGGACCACATTAAACCCCCCCCATTTAATACAAAATTGTATAATAAAAAAAAAAAATGTATAAAAGTTCTATTCTGTTCATATATTTTCTATATTTTTATAACATTTCGGTCATTTCTATTGGCCATTTTTCTCTACACCCACGGCAACCTACTGTGAGAGACTATTTTATTTTTTTCAGTAAACCTCAAGTTTTCCCTTTTTGTTTCAAATTGTTAAAAGATTTAATCATTTCTTTATTAAAACCAAAATATGTTTTAGTTTGTATATTTATATAAATATTTTAATACTTTATAATTCATTTATTTTTGTATAGGATAATTTTTTTTTATTTTCATTTGTTTATATTATATTGTTATTCAATTTTTGTACATAACTTGGAAGATTATTTTTTTATTATTTCATTTTCTTCATTATTCTGTTTTTGTGAGATTTTATTTCAGGTCTTCCGGTTTTTTGTTTTTTTTAACCTGAACCAGCAAATATTTTTAATCTGGGGATCTGGGGAAGAGATTGGTTTTTCAATCATAAACCATCCCTCGCTCCAACACCTAGTTATCTTTTTACAGAGATAATTTTTTTTTTCTTTGGGCTTTATAACTTATTTTTAATCACCAGAAAATACTGTCTCGAGCATGGTCACATTTTTCTTAAGATAGATGAAATATGGTTGGAAATGAAAAAAGTGACAATCTACATATTTTTTTTACTCAAGTAAAAAAAAAATATATATTATCAAAATCAACTGATTATAATAATGTGATTGGAGTAAGGAAGAAAATGTTTCAAAATGGCTAACAGAATGGGCTGATATATAGAATAAAACTTATAAATTTTTTTATTAAAACATGTTGGTTTAATGTGATACAAAAGATTTTTTCTTAATTATTTTGATAGATATTTAATAATTAAAAAGGAATTCAACTAAAAAAATAAACAACCAAAATAAAGTTGTTTATAAAATAATAAAATAAGTAAAGGCGAAAACCTGTTGAACATCGATGCCTTGAGTACTTTGCTGATTGTAAAGATCAAAGTTCAAGGAATTCTGTCTCGAAGTAGAATCCAGTTCAATATGAGTTCGACTTGGAGAACTAGGTTGGGCTGGAAACAAATATTTTGCTATTTTTATAAAGGGTGACGATCAAATAAATAATGAGGAATATAAATTTACTCACAAAGGGTACTCAATAATGGAGGATAACCGGTGAAATGGTTACTTTTACTCCTTTTGAATAAGCCGCTGATATATCCCGTTTTAAGCGTATCCACTAATGTCGACTTGCCAACTCCAGTATGACCAAAGATCTGAATATTGAATCGGACTAATGGCTGCCCGTTAGGGAGAAGCTGTCTTATATATATCTTTCTAGTGTAATTCTAAAACATATATAGAATAATTTTAATTTAAAATGTGTTAATAATGGAAAAAAATGTCTATGGCAATTATTTGGTACATAAAAACTTACAGATCTCACTTTATTTAACAAATCACTAATATCATGAAAACCATATTTTAGAGCGGTTATTTCAGCTTTTATTCCATCACTGTTTCTCATGTCCGTATTACAACCAGCTAAACATAAACACCTAGAAAAAAATCAAAATTTTTATAAAATACAAAAAGCTGGTTTTTATTTAATAAAGCTGACATCTATGATATTTAATCTACCTACATATCTATGATATTAATATGTAGTAGTCGGGTGTCTTTCAACCCCAAATGCCGAAGCTGAAAACTCTTCTATTAACACATTTTTGACAAGCCAATTCCTAGTTTTAGATAATTTTACAATATAGCTAGATATAAATAAAATTGGTTTTCTATATATGTATGTATAGTTGACCGTAAAAATTGATATATAGGGAGATGGTCAGGGTTGCGGTCAAAGGAGAAATAAAAATAGTTTACAACTATTTATTTTCCAACGTTTCGCCCCACTTTGCAGGGTTTCATCAGGGCTAAAAAGATACAAAATGAAACTATGTTAAGATAAGATGATAGAAATAAAAATACAAAGATATAATGAAAAG
>NW_027108161.1:84610-104523 GCF_000696795.3 Halyomorpha halys
TTGACCGCAACCCTGACCATCTCCCTATATCAAAATTGGTTTTCAAATATTTCATAAGATAAGCCTGCCTCTTACCGTGGGATTTCAGAGAGAGGGCAGGAAGGGAAGGTTCTCTGTAGGAAAAATAGGTAATAGATATTAATAGCAGTTGCCGACTCGTAGATACCCTTTTGGGATCACTAATAGCACCTCAAATAGTCAAGGGACCATGACTATAGATAAGTATTATTAAGTGCCTCATAGTAGGCACCCAAAGGTGGCCCACATTAAACAAATAACAGACGTAAAGCAGTATGGCCTTCTTGAGAACCCTTCAGCCAGGACCCAGAAAGGAATAAGTAATTTTCAGCCCTGAGTTCACAACTGAGAAATACGGCATAGATTATAAAGAGTAGCATAAAAGGTGAAAGAATCCTAAACTTTAAAGAAAGTCTCTGATGCTAGATCTCTTCCTAAAATCTGATCAGCCAATGGAAAGGCTGGAGGGAAATCAAAAAAGGAAGAGGGGAGAAAACTGGGAATAAATTATCAAAAAGGGAAAAACTCTATTTAGAGTATGAGATCTACCAGCAGAGTCGCAGGGTAGCAGACAAGACCAAGAAAAAGAGTGCTCCTGCAATAGACATTGACCAACTCCAGCTAAGCCAGGCCGATGAGGAGGAACTGATGAAGCTCCCCTTAACCCAGAAAGTCATAATAATAGTTCTGCATTGTAATTTTGAATGGCAAACAAATTAAATAATAGTATAGCCTGGTAATTAAATAATATTAAAGTCTGGTAATTATATAATAGTAAAACCCGGTATTTTCAATTTGAATTCCATATATAAATTAATAGTAATCCATAATCAATATCTGTCCATAAGCTCTCTTTTATAAAAATATACTTCATTTGTAAATAACAGTAATAAATCCAACGTCATCCTGACTTGATTTTATGGTTTAAACGCCCAGCATACCACCAGATGATCATAGCTGATACAATTGGAAAACACGATACCTTCGGAAAAGATATTTGATGTTTAAGCATAACCAATTACATCTAGCATAACATAGCAGGGGGGGGGGGCTGTGGCATCTAGTTTTTTATTTAAATACATAGTTAAAAGTAGGTCTGTTCCCATTAGGAGCCGATAGAAAAATATAATAAAGTTAAATACAATAAAATGTCATATGCTCTTTTTGAGTAAATAATATATTTTGATGTATAAAGGGTTTTTAATATGTTTTTATTTTATGTATCATTTTAATATTGTTCGTTTGTTTTGTTGAACCAAAAAGCAAGCTAAGCAATTTTCATTGTCTATAATAAATTTGTGATTCAAAACAAAACCAAGATGGCGGTACGTATCCTTCAAAAAAGTCCGTTGAATCAAGGCCATGTTGAGCAGATTAAAATATCATAAAAACTATTTTAACTCTTCCCATCATAATTGAAAATACAGTAAATTTAAGAAAAAATAGCAGTCAAGAAATAGTGCTAAAGAATAATATTCAGAAAGTAAATCATTTGCAAAAATACCTAACAGTTGTGCGACAATCGATGTTTACATGCAACATTGAGACAGGTTTTGGTTTTTGCCAAGCATTCGTTGTTTGGGCGCGATTGGGAAATGATGTTTCCAGGATGAGGAGGTCCTCATCAATTTCTGTCCAGCAAGAGTGGACAGTTTGAAAAAGGAAGACGAGCAAGAGTCACACAAGAAGAATAAAGGACTCTTTGTTTGGATCGCCTAACAATACACTTCGGTGGATGAAAAGTAACTAGAAAACTGTAAGAGGACCAATACTTTGTTTTGTTAGTGTTTATTTACTGAGAGATTGTCAGCAGTCATTGTTAATTAATTGAGGAAATCATCAAAAGAAGAGTCTATGAAATTGGTTAGTTTTGTTATACCTAAATTTAAATACATGTGTAGAAGAGATATTAATTTAATTAAGTGTTAATAGTAAAAGTGTCTGTTTCTGATTGCCTAGAAACCTGCCCTGAGATTAAGAGTCTATTATATTATAAAATTTAAATAAAATTCTATTATCTATTTAATATTAAAGTTTTTAATTTGAACCCAAGCTATCTTTAAGATATCAGAATTAAAGTTAAAAATATAAAATTTCAATTTATTTTAACTTAATAATTTTTAAATTATTACAATAAATGCATAACAAATTCGGTTTCTGAACCCCCACTCGCCTTAGAACCGTGGTTAATCAAAAATGTAGCAGGTTTCTACCCAGTTCCCAGTTTCTGTGGGTTTGCATGCACAGATGCAAGAATACTTTTGTAAAGAGCCATAACATTTTGGAAGGTAACACTCGACAACTACACTAAGCTTCAATATTCATAAACCTCATTATATCATTAAATAAAAACGATAAATTAAAAAAAAAAATTCATAAAAACATATAGGTAGTTTATACGTATTAACTAATATTTTAGTTATAATTATGGTAAAAATTGGTAAAATAGAACAACAATATTAAATTTAGAACAAATATAAAAATAGAACAATATGAAAAAATCAAAACAAAAGAAGATATCAAAAATAAGATAAGATAAAAGCAGCTCTTGGAAGTATTCAGGATTGCTAATAATAGGAACAATTCTATTATTGTTACTATTGTTGTTGTTGTTCATGACATTTTGTATTTATACAAATCTTTTCTCATGATAATGATAAGAATGTAAAGTAATAATAATAAGAAAACTCTTAGCCCAACTATATGATAAAATAATTCCAGAAATTACCATTCCCACATTTTGAAATATTTTGAGATGGGCAAACATTAGACAAACATACCAGTAAATATTAATTTATCTGATATTCTCAAGTAGGATTCTTAATTCCGAAAACCACTTTTTCTTACTATTGTTGAAAAAAAATAATAAAATAAAAATAATTCTATCCTACATGTGAAGTAATACTTAACAAAATGGTTACAGATTATATTAACTATATAAGAATAATATTAACGAGCCAGATGGACAAAATTTATGACTCAAAATATTTTTTAAATAAGTGTTTAATATACAAAATACTTTTTCTGTATTTAGCTTGTTAAAATACAGAATACTTTTTCTGTATTTAGCTTTTTAAAATACAAAATACTTTTTTAGTATTTAGCTAGTTAAAATACAAAATACTTTTTCTATATTTTCTTTCTTAAAATACAGAATACTTTTTCTGTATTTGTTATGTTAAAATACAAAATATTTTTTCTGCATTTTGTTTGTTGTAATACAAAATACATTTTTTGTAATTTCTTTGTTAAAATAGAAAATAATTTTTCTGTATTTTCTTTGTTAAAATACAAAATATTTTTTCTACTTTGAATTCTGTCCCCAAAAATACAAAAAATAAAACACCAATTCTGTCATGTATTTTCAAATATTGCCCAACTTTAAGCCAAATATGTCTTTATTTACCTTACTATATCTGTATGACCTTGCCTCGCAGCAATGTGAATCGGACACAGTCCTTGATTGTTAGGCGTATCAACATTACATCCTAACGTACAGAGTGCTTGAACAACACTGAGCATGCCCTCCCTTACGGCCAAGTGAATCGGAGCATTGCCATCCTAAAAGTATATTTTCGTTATGAAAGTTGAAATTCTTTTAATTATTTTATAATTAAAATACAGTAAAAAGTTAAAAATGACTTACTGAATCATGTAAATCATAATCAGTCCCACAGTTGAGTAAATACATAGCAACATTAGAATGCCTTCGATGGATCGCAACGTGGAGAGGTAACTGACCAATATGATTAGGAATGTGAAGAAGAGCACCGTTTTCAACTAATACTTTTACGATTTCCAGTTCACCCCAAGCGGCTGCGACATGGAGGGCTGTATCACCTTCCTAAAATTAATTATATATTAATATTATTTTAACAGCAAAAGGCTCATTCACATGTGCAATCAAAAGGAACTCAAAATAATAAACATGTTCTTTCTACATAAGGTTATAGGGTAAGTAACAACAATAACTGGCCCAAGACTGTGAATGGAGTTACCCAAGCATGGTGAAAATAACCAAAATGCTCAAAGACTATTAATAATATACTAAAAAGTGAACATAATGCAGATTTTTTTTTGTGTTTCTTTTTTTTAACTGATACTATCATAATAAAAATAATTGTTTACCTGATTCTGGGATGAAATAGATGCTCCCGACTTTATAAGCATCGTAAGAATATTGATACTAGCATGCCTCGCCGCGTGAATGAGCGGTGTGTCCCCTTGAATATCAGCGATCCCAGTATTTGCACCACACATTAGTAAAAGCCGAGCCATTTCGGTCTGTCCACCTGCCGCTGCTAGATGCAATCCAGTCTCACCATTCTTAAATAAAAATTCAAAAAATTTTTATTTTATTATGAAGAGAAAACAAAATTAACTATAAAAAATTACAAAATGATTCCAAAATAAAACCTTATTAAACCACTTAATACCAATTCAGGCATCATCAGGATAGAAAATCTAACTTTCTTAATTAGGTTTTAACAGGCAAATGCACAAAAAAACTGACACAAAGGCACTTTCAAGCAACCTAATTTTTAAATATTTCCTTTGCTCCAAGTCGGCATGGGGTGGGCTACACATAGTTCAATTTTAGGGTGTAGGTCTGTATAATCGGATCCATGGATTGGTAGCCACTGCTTTAGAGGAAGGTTTTAAAAAAATCAGGATTTAAGCCCTATCAGACTATTTCACTGATGTTAATACCTGGGTGATATTAAAGTTCACTTAATTTTACATTGATAAGACAAGTTCGATCAAAATTGTTACAACTGTTTTTGAGAAAATGTAAAATCAACTATGTAATGTGGCACTTTTGGTAGATTTATTTTTGAGAAAAATTTACTCTACATCCTAGGCATATACCTTTTTTTTTTTTTTTATAGGCACGACTGTGGAGGTCCAAGGCCTCGTGCGATGTACTACGGAAATACATCGCATATTTCTTGGCGTGGTTTTCATAGGGTGGGTTTGTCACTCCCACGCCTATTTTTGTGAGTGCCACCCATAGGGTAACGGGTCTCATAAATGCCCGGGGGAGGCTGTGAGGGGGGGAGGGGTTTTGTATAATGATATGCTTGAAAAAATCCCGTGTAGGGCCGGGGACTGGAACTCACAACCTTGGGGTTGGTAGACAGGTGCATTACCACTCTGCTACCGTCGCCCAAGACCTGTACCTATACCTAGCTTAAATAAATAACTTTTTGTTTTTAAGCTAGGTTCACATACAAGGACACAGACCATTTTGAGAGACTTGGTTATTTGGACTCGGGTACCTATAACTGTGCATTTCGGTTATGAACTCAGATTTGAAATTTTTCAAATATCGCAATATCTTCCCCTCACTATATATTTTATAGATAGGTAACTGAAAATAAAATTTTAATTATAATTTAGGATCAATAACTGGAAGATTTTAAATACTACTCAGTTAGGTGTTGAAAAATTATCTTCCTTATTTATTTATTTTTTTAAAAATTTATTTATTGATATTTACAACTGTACATAAATACATCAAGTTTGAGGAAATCATAATGGTATGGTACAAGCATGTAGAGAAACTATCCAATGGTAGCACTCTAAAAGCATTTTTATATTTTAAGGTCTCAAGGCCATCTTCTTTTCAAACGCCTCGGAGGATTGTCCGGAACAAAAGAGGAAGCAAGATTAGAAACTAATGGGTTTGGGAGTTTGTAATGGAAGGATTGATATCTGGTTCAGGTTTCCTCATTTTTAATTTCTTTTATTAAGAAATCATTAATAATTTCAGGGCCATTCAGAGTTCTATCAGAATGGAGACAATAGATAGACTCTTGTTACTTTGAATATTGTAAATTTTAACAAACGAGACAGAATTATTGTACCATTAGAATCTAAATTTTGGAATAAGCAAGGAGATACGTTATTGTAACATAAATAATTGGAAAAAGATAGTTGACCACATGAAGAAGATTGTAGGAGAATAGTCTCAGAGGTGGTCAATAAAGGTCCAAAATAGTAAACTAGGTTACTTAATAGTTTTTGTTTTTTTTAGGTTACCGTTAAATAGTTTTTGTTTTTTTTAGGTTACCATTAATTGTTTTTTTTAGGTTACCATTAATTTTTTTTTTTCAGGTTACCATTAAATAGTTTATTTTGTTTTTTTGCAGGAGACCATTAAATAGTTTTTTTACCGGTTACCAATTAATGATTAAGGGCTGATTTATTGTTAGCACCTTACAGATCAGGTTAGAAAGAAGATTTTTATGCTAAAAAATGGTTTTTATATACGTTGTAGTAAAATCTTTTTAAATGGAATCCTTCAACTTATATTTATTGTTTTTAGACTGTTAATATGAGATGTGCTATACCAGGTCTTCATTTATCTTTTCTTATCTTTTTCTGTCAGGAGGATGCATGATTTGGCAAAACATGCCTGGTTAGTTGTATACTCATATTTGAGAAACTTGAAACTTTATTTTGGAATCTTCCAATAATATCTTAAGAGGATAAAAAAAATTGAACTAACTAAAAATCAATTCTACATTCTAGATCTAAGTAATACTATTTAATCAGGGCAGCTACACCCGAAGTACGTATGTTTGCTCAGTAGGCACTTGAGATTTAAAATATATAAACAAGATCTTGAAATCATTAAATTATTTAAATTTTCTGTCATTTTAAAAGTCAAAAATGAACCTTTGAAAAGACACAAAATTCAAACTTCTAATTGTTTCAAATCCTTTTTTTTTTTTTAATGATGAGTTGGCTGTTGACTGTGGATATTATATGAAGAGAAGATGATTGGGGGTGTAGTCAGACAGAATTTCAGACCTTCATCGGGGCTAAAAAACAAGATAAATACTATAATGAATAAAAGAAATACAGAATAAAAAGAAAATAGCAGATAATACAGGTACGCATTGGAAGAAGCTAGACAGGTTTGAAAGAGTAGTTATGAGGAGAATCTTAGGGCCTGTATGCGAGAATTGTAATTGGCAAAGAAGGAAAAATGGTGAAATTTTTGGGCTGTGTAAGGAATGTAGCATCTCCTCGTATATAAGGATACAGAGGCTTAAATGACTTGGCAACATAATGAGGCTGAGCGAGGAAAGAGTGGCTCATAAACTATACAGTTATGTTCCGGATGGTGTGCGGCAACGTGGTAGGACGAAGAGCCGATGGAGGGATGCTGTGAGGCGGGATCTGCGACAACTGAGGATCCCAGTTACCCTTACAGAATATAGAGAAAGATAGTTGGTGGCCAGGCGCAGCTTTATGGGCCTGTTGTGCTAGTAAAAGAAGAAGAAAGTTATACAACATTATAACAAGCTTATCAAAACTTGAGATGTGTACATTCTATGAATCTAATTATACTTAAGGGATTGATCAATTCACAGTGCTTGGGGTCCATGATGCTATCCACAATAAACAGTGCGAACCTCAAAACTGCAAATTAGTCACACCAACAGAAGATGAGGTATACCGTTTCATCCTCAGCATTATAGAATCTGTACAGAGATATATTTAACCATAAGCTTAAGGTTAAATATATTCTGTTATTTTACTTATATATTTATTTAATTAATTACATATACATTTTCTTTCATTTCTTTTCATAACTTAATTTTAAATTATTTTCATTTTGTACCTGCATTTACTTACTGGATTTACGCAGGTAATTTTTCTTCCCTATTTCATAATTTCAACATTATTACATTCTCATACTGCTTTTATCTTCTTAATAAACTCACACTGTATATTTTCTTCCAAAACTACCTACATCTATTATATCTGTTATCTTCATATATATGGGCCTGAAATTCTGGCTGAAATGTAGGCACAAATAAATTAAGTTTTACTTATTTGTGTTCTCCACTGAACGCACCCCCAACCATCTTCTAATATAATATTCATAGTAAACAACTAACGCATCATTAATTAAATTATTTTAAGGGCTTTAAGCTTTAAAATGCCAGAAAATTTGAACTTTTAATTATTCTAAAGTTTTTTTTACATATATAATGGAGTGTATAAAAAAAATGACAATTTTTGAACCAAATATTTGTATTATTATTTCTCTAATATAAAACAAATTAAACTCAAAGTAAAGTCCATTGTCATCTGCTAGCCAAATGCTCGATCATGAAAATGAGCCAATCAAAACAAATAGTGTTCCGATGGTGCGAGATCTGGACTATATGGTGGATGAGGCAGGAGTTTGAACCCATGAAGTTCTTCAAACTTTTATTGGTTCGACGAGAAGTGATTGCTGATTGGTGAGGAGTAAGTTCGTGAGGGGCCAGTTTAATGCTCTTTTCACCTTCACCATGGAGATTAGATGGCGACTAACAGTAGCTTTCGACTTTGGGCGAACAGGTGAATGGATTTGACTTAACAGCTTCTTGCATAACCTCATCAATATCCATTAATGGTCATCCAGAGTTCTTCTTTCTTTCTAACGTTGTATCTCCACTGCTAAATTTTTTAAACCAATGCTGCGCAGTGCAATGATCAAGAACACCTTTCCCTTCATATCTAATAATAAGAATATTATCATGTTTCTTCTTCGAAACAAATAACTAAACTGAGGCTTTTTTTTAAGAAATCAAATGAGATTGAAAAAGTTTAGAGAATACTTTAAAGGGATTATTAAGTATTAAAATATCTTTCCTTACAGTCCTTTGAAAGCTGGAATTTGATAAAACGGCCATTTTTTTTTTTTATATATCATTATTTCAAATCCAAAGTGCCTATTACTGGGCATATCTAATTCTGATGTACCTACCCTATTTTTTTTTAATAATTAAAACATAAATGCAATTAGAATCAAAGAAAAATTTTCCAAAAGGCTACTTTTAGCTAATTTAAATACTTAAAACATTTCACTCATCTTCAAAAACTGACTTAATGTTCCTTATTGTCTAAACTAATCCACTAAATTTTCTGACAAAACATTCCTTAGAGAACTCAAAAATAATATATTGCATTATATATGAAAGACATCTCCTGAGGAAAATGGAAAACCACAGAATATATCATCGGTTAAAAATTAAAATAGCATATCTGAAAAGTTTTGAGATCATTGTTTTTGGATGCAGATTTAAAGTAGCAGCTAGTTTCTAATATTGAGAAATCGGTTGATCATCTTGTATATTTAATTAATGACGCCACATATCAGAGTTGGGCAAAACTTAGCTATAGTTGAAAGTAATAGTTAATATTGCCATGGAAACGATATTTATTTATCAATGGTTCATTCATGAATAACGGTCGTATCCATGGCGATTAGTTTCAACTATAGCTAACTTTTGCCCATTTCTGCCACATATTCAGTTATTCCAAGTTATATCAAGAGAAAATTGAATCATGAAAAGGACGTTCTATTGATATTAGTTTTATACAGCAAGTTTTGGAGTAATAGCACGAATTTGCACATTTTGAAAATTTTCAGCACGAAATTGCAATTTTTGAGTTTTAACTATGAAATCATTGTATAAATTTGTCAGTGATTCATGAAAAAAATCAAACAAATAATGCCATGAAAATAACAATTAATATCTACAATGAATAGCTATTTACAACTGTATTTACATACAAACACATTAAGTAAATTTAATGTAAGATCCAAATGGAGTGATACATGTATGTAGAGAAACTACCCATTGGTAGCACTCTAATGACGTTTTAAATTAGCAGGTATCATTTACACCTTCTTTTCAGGCACCTCAGAAAATGTCAGGAATGAAAGAGGAAGAAAGGTTAGAAACTAGTGGATTTGGATGGTTAGGGAGTTTACAATGGAAAGAATGATATCTGGTTCAGACTAGATCGGTTACATATTGAACATTAAGGTTTATGTGATTTTATTTGTGGCAAAGTAAGGAGCATTGAGAATTTTACAAAGGATTTTGGATTGTAAGGAATGGATATGAGAGGAATTCGAAGGTTTAGTGGAACCCCAAAGCACAACTCTGTATGTCCAGATTGGTCTCATTACAGTCATGTAGATCAGTCTTTTGTAATGAATTGGAAGTTTAGACCTTTTGTCCAGTAAGTGCTGTAATAGTCAAAATCGACATGCAATTTCCTGTTTTTTCAGTCTTGTGTGAGGATTCCAGGTTAGTTGTTTGTCCAGATATAGTCCAAGTTAGCAGATATGTTCGACAGCGGTAAGAGTAACACTATTAAAGGAAACTTCAGGGCAGTCGGTAGGTTTAAGATGAAGGGTAAAGGTGATTTGATGGGATTTGTTGGGATTTACTATAATCCTCCAATTACGAAACTATTCTTCGAGGGCTGTGATATGGGATTGGAGAGTTTGGGATGCAATTAAAGGGCTATTATTAACTGCAAGCAACAATCAATATTCAAAATAGAAAATAGAAGAGGGGGATACAGTATTCCCGAAATGTCCACAAATAGAATAAATACATGTGTTGAAAACATTGTTTTTGTTCTTGTCTCAGCCACTTGTTCTAGTTTGGCGCGGGCGAACCAAAATTTGTATGACGTAGAAAATTACAATTTGACAGTCACAGGAATATAATTAAGTGTTTAAGCTTGAATAATATTTATATAAAACCAAAATAATGATTGAATTCTTGGTATTGTAAGTTGAGCTTTGATTTTTAATGAAAAAATTAAAAACTAGAAAATCTTTTTTAGAATTTAATGTTTTACTCAGATATTAGATATTTCTTCCTAAACAGCCAGGAGTGAAGTGGTTCAGCAAGCAAGATGCTGTGCTACCATCTTTGCTGTGCTACCATCTCAAAGGACCTAGGTTCAAATCCGGCTGTAGAAGGTAATTATTTATTCTGTTACTCAGCGAGTCAATCCTGTGGGTTCAGGAGCCCTCTGGGGCCACTTTCCAGCCTCATAAAGTGGATGTCTTTACTTGGGAAAAATCTGGCAGTTGAACTGTTTAACGTAATTGCAAGAGTCATTAAGACTTACAGGAGCTTAATAAGAGTTGTTGATATGTATCAACATGCTGTTGCTCTAAGGTAAATGGAAAAATCGATAGCTTTAATAAAAATTCACTTAGGATTACTGAATAGTTGAATTCTGTCATGGTATATTCTCCCCCTGTATGGCACAATCTCACCTCATTTTACAGAATGCTACTTTTGCATTATATGTTTTTCTCTTAAAATAGATGGCTCATTTTCTTATCTGTAAAGAGCTATAGAAAGAATGATAGTATTGTAAATTCTGATTTGATGGTAATATGGTGTAGTTCCTATTTACACGTGTTAAATGAACAAATATCCAGATCCAGTGAAGTGTTTAATACATATTTACTAGTTATATATTTACCATAATAGAGTTATTTACGTTAAATAGTTTTCGAGATATAGCATTTCATAAAAATGTTGTATAGGAAGTACTGAAAGATCAGCAGTTAGTGAATTTATTTTGAAAAATCTATATCTCAAAAACCATTTGACGTACAGATGTCTATAAGCACTCAAATTAAAGCTATTTTAATCAGCTATAAAGTAGTTTATCTTCGTAGGAGTAAAAGTTTACATGAAATTCGCTGAAATAAATTGATTTATAGTTGTTCGGACAAATTTTCATTTGCCAAATTTATATTCATATGTGAATATCATAAAAACTACTACCCCTACGAAGATAAGTGTCATAAACTACTTTATAGTAAGTTAAATTTCCTAATCCAACATTTTATACGAACAGCTATAAATTAACATTTTGTGAGTTTATTTTGTCAAATATCATAAAAACTACTACTCCTACAAAGATAAACATTATTAACTATTATGTAGTAAATTTAACTAGCTTTAATTTGAGCTCTGGCAGACATCTGTACGTCCAATGGTTTCTGAAATGAAGTTTTTCATAAATCAAACTTATTGTACAAACTACTATAAATCAATTTATTTTAGCAAATATCATGAAAACTAATATCCCTATAAAGGTAAAGGTCATAAACTTCTTTATAGTCCATTAAACTAGCTTTAATTTGAGTGCTAATAGATATCTGTAGGTCACATAGTTCCTGAGATAAGGATTTCTCAAAATAAGTTAACTAACTAGTAGATTTTCTCTTTCAGTAGATTTTTAAGAGATTTTGCTTTTTAAAAAGCTATATATCGAGAACTATTGGATGTAAATAGCTCTTTTAGGGCTAATATTTCAGAAAATTTACTCTTCTTAAATAATGTTCCCTTAGATTTTCTAGTGTTGTTGATAGTTTTTAAGATATAGAGCTCCGAATGAAAAATTAAAGTTTTTTTAAGATTTTGAAACAGCCGCCATTTTTTATTCCCTCTACCTATACATGGAGACTCATTAATTTCGACTAGTAATTATACATAGTTTTCATTAAAGTAATCAAAAATTGGGGTGAGATAACTGCCTTTTTTTTTCCCCAGCTCTTGTACTATGATTGAACATTTAAAGTTCAATAAGGACACTCAGCAATATTCCATATATTTGGTTTTTCATAGTCCAAATAAACAACCATCACCATCTTCTCTAATTAGGACATAGCCATAAGTTTACCCTCCAAAACATAATAGATTGGTTACGATGATCTATTACTTAAGCACACCTCTGAACAAAGAATTTTATACTTTCTCTCATATGATAAATGAAACTTACTTTTGACACTTATTTATGTAATCCTCATCAATGTGGAACTGGGTAGCTCAATGGCATGGCATTGTGCTACTAACTCCAAAGACTCAGGTTCAAATCTGGATGTGGCAGATAATTATTTTCTGTTTCTCTGTAGCTGTGAGTAAGCCCTGGGGGTTTGCACAGCCTCATGAAGTGGGAACCCTTAATTTGGCAGCCGAACGTGATTCTGACTAAACCACCTCCTTGCACAACCATTGACCTAGCAACATTTCCTTATAAAGTACTGCACCCCTGATCTTTCATGGGTTGTAGCAGTACAGATTTATTTTAATCTTTAATTTTTTCAAACCAAACACATCCAATCTAAGGAAAAGTCAAGTTTTCCCCCTCCATTTCATCAATTTCCAGAACAGGGTTTGTGGTATTAAGAGGTTTTTTTTATAATAATTGCATGACAAACAAATTTGAAAAAAAAAAAGGTATTTAAACTTTATTTGGCTGAATATTACATTGTATACATTACATAATGCTTATTTAAATTAAGTAAAACGAAAATGCAACAAAAAAAAAATTGTGTTTTTAAGTGGTTTTCCAGGGGAGCTCTCACAGTCAAGGTGTTAAAATAGGAGTCCAATACAGTAATTTTTTTAATGTCATCGTTCCTCATATGTTAGACCCTTAATTCTACTTTAGTATTTATTTACTTCAGTACTTAGATTAGCTTAAGAGAAAAAAATAAATAAATAAATGTATATATCTATAAATGGTACAACACTTTTATCGAGTCTAAGCCTTCTCTAAAAGCTGATGCAAATGGACCCAGCCCTGTAGGTTTCAGATGTTGAGTAATGCTCATGAATCTGCCAAGATACGATGTTACGGTCGTCATGGTGAAATAAAAACACTGGTGATATCTACGTAGACAACAGGGCATGGTTCTGTGAAGGTGACTGGTTTTTTGAACACGTTATGTTTGTTCAATATGAAGTGGTGACAGTTTATCAGGCCCAGTGCCTTGACTGTTTGTATCGAAATATCACCTTATAAGATATTTTATCATTACTGTTTTGTTTTGCTAAATTATGGTGTCTTACTTCAATGGGCGACCATTAACATTAGAAGTGTGAATATAGTGCAGTCCGTGATAATGTTTCTTCGGCCCATCCTTGATAGGAGAGTGGTGGCAGAGGTCATCTTCATTCTTCTGGGGAAGGTGAGAAGGTGGCCAAAAAGGAGATATCGGACAACCTTGTGTTCTGCCAGAAATACACCCAAAGACTATGGGGGATTTGAAATAAACTTTATTTAATTTCCTCTTTTGTATAATAATGTAAATTTAGTTAATAAGGTTAAGCTAGGGCATTTAAGTTACGGTTAAGTCAAGCTGTAAGTTTTGTTTGTTTTTTTAGTTGATAAGAATTCTTTATTTTTCATTCTGTGTACATATATTTCTTCTTATTATTAAACTGTTATACATATAGTTCAGTTGTTCTTTCTTATGTATATACACTGCTTTTAACTTGTTAATTTACTTTTTTTTTTGTATGTTGTTCACAGAATATTACAATAATTCCACAGGTGGGTGGGTAGGTATCACCCCTAGGTTTTCTGTTATCTACAAGTAAAGGTATTCGCCATCATAATTCGATAATTGTTAATATAGGGGCATATTTTAGTTATTGTGGGCATATTGAAGACATCGTTTCAGGGTTTTTGTTATTTCCAAGAAAAAAAAAACAACATGGCGCGTACTGGTACTGGTATTTGGTGGGGGAACAAGTCCGGCAAGTGGGCCTAGTGGTCCTTTTTGCCAACCCCTGACGGCTACTTAGGTTGTCGCTGCGTACTAACCAAGATGGGAGTGTCAAGATTCATTCATCGGGACCACTGAAAAATGAATGTTTAACTTCCCCAGGTGGGAATCAAACCCAAAACGTTCCGAACCGAGTGCACTGGGACCTGCGTCCCAACCCGCACGACTGTCACGTCCCCAACGTGGTGTCTAAGGAGCAATTTATTCGCTATTGTTTTTTTTTTTTCTTTTTTCCCTTTTGCAATTATATTTGTTTTTACTCTTTATTTGCCCCTTCTCCGCTGAGCATGGGCAAGTACAAACAATGAATATATAACTAAAGATAAATCAAAATGTACGGTTATAACTGTCTAACTACCACTCGCACTTTAGGTTTTCTAACTTTTCAAGCTCTTTTGTTAAGACCTTTTTTTTGATATTTCAATGTCACTAATCAAGCCACATAGTCGGACCAATGAAGCCTTATCAGCTGAACAAATTTCGCTATCTCTACAACCTTATAGAACCTCTACAACCTTATAGAACCTCTACAATTACACTTTTTATACTATGGATTTTTTTTATTACTTTGTCAGTAAAGAAGTTTAACTTCAAATTTAAGTTTTTTAAAATCTTTTATAGTGAAATGGCATATGACAATTTTGTCGAATAAATGAAAAATTTTATAGATATATTTAACCAAAATCAATAAATAAAAACATGCACAGACACAAATCTAGTGAATAATAAACATGTATAGAAACTAGTACTTATTTTTGTTTTTTAACTGAAAATTAGATTTTTTTTTTTTTTGTTTTTTTTTTAAATCAAGCTAAGTAATATTAGAGGCAGTTAAATACAACAGTCAATAAATACAAACACATTACAGTAGCATAAAACACAAAAAACAAACAAAAACTCACTGGTGATAAATTTGATGGTAAATAAACGTGTAAGATAAACACATAATTTCTGCTCTTGATAAATCTGCAAAATTTCATTAAATATAGTTCTTTCCCCAAAAACTATACAAAGAAGTGACTAAAATCATCAGTAATTAATGTTAATTATACATTTTCTTTTAAGGAAAAAAAATAAGAAAGTGCGCAATATTTTGCAAAGTTTTAAAGTCGAATAGCTAGGAATTTCTTTTACTTAATTTGAGGGAAAAGAATAATAATTATGCAATATTAAAAATTCAAGTCGAAACGTCAGCACAAATAAATAAGTTTTTGTTTATTTGCTCACTGTACCCCCTACCATCTCCTCAAATATATATATTTGTATTAAACACCAAGGAGAACTCCAAAAACAGTAGAATTGAGAAATTATAAAACTTATCAAGATATCTATAAACAGAAAGAAATGAGTACCTGAATCAATGAGATAGACATTATTTCTGTCAGATGGTTTCATCCTGTATGTAATACGAAAGGTGTTTCAATAAAAGAAAGCAGGAGATGCATTAAAAATGCTTTCAAAGATATGGACTTTTTTAATAAAAAATTACCAGCTCCAAATCAGTTACGAACACAGCCAGGTCTATTTTAAGTTATGGTGAAATAATTAATGAAAGTTTTGATAAATAGATCACATTTTTAAATGAAACTATCACCAAAACATTACTTAGATATCTAAAATTTCTGTTTTCAATCGAACCATTGGATAAATTTAAAAACAAAAAAAAAAAAACTTTGTATTCAAGACTTTTTTATGTACTGTCGCTCAATCTAACTTTTTTTAAATCTTCAAAATCAAAGGTTTTAGATTTCAAATTTAATTAAAAAATTTTCAAATCTATTTTCCGTCATTCTCCATGTCAGAATGAAAAAAAAAAAAAAATATGCATATTTTGGATTAAAAATCACACCCTTTTCTACCTAAGATAAGGTGGAACAAAATCAAATAGGTCGGGAATAAAGCATTTCTCTTATCTTGGAAATACGCAATTGTCTCGTACCTTTAAAGCTTTAAAGCTTTAAATATTTATGAATCCCAAAATAACATTTATTTGCAAAAATAATTAATATTATAATTATTAGATAATTATCCTCATTCATCCTTTCAAACGGGTAACGTTCAAACACAAATAGTAATGGCATGTGCCCATCCATTCATATGTTTTGTCTTTTCCTCATTCCCTTCCCGACCGCTGCTCTAATCTGAAGGCAGAATAAGACAATTTTTAAACCTGCAGAGAGCCTTCCAAATAGTATCTATATCTTCTACTAAGGCAAATTATTATAGATCTGTCGAATATTATTTCTCCAACCCGCAATCTGTTGAATATTGTTCCAGACCTTTTTTAAAGTTCTTTCAAGGACCAAATCGAAAAATAGACATACAAGGTAATCAGTCTATCTCAGGCCTTTGTGGTTTTCAAGGCTATCAGTCACGTTACCCTTACTATATACTGTACACTGCACTATTCTCTGACTTTCTACTTATAAAATAATGGACAAAGACAAAAAATTGTATCACGAATTGAAAACTTGATAAAGTATGTTATCTTCAAAAGTAATTTGGAACTGAACCTATCAAACTGCTTGGAGCTTAAATTGTGCACAGGTAAAATAGCAGATCAAATCAAATAAAAATTTTGAAGAGGTTTTAACCAAAAATATAAGACATTCATTTTTTCAACGGATCTAAAACAACCTTTATGGAATCATTAATTAAGTAAAGGAAAGTGAAAATAGAAATTGTCAAGAATTAAATGCTTTAACCCCTCAAGAAATTTTAAGTTTTAATATACTGTACTTTATTGATGTGAAAAGGAAGATTCTCACTATATAAAGTATATTTCAACATAATAAAAAAATTTATACTTTCAATCATTTAAAAAATAAACTTATTCACAATGAGAACAAATGATGTTAAATATAAATTGTAAATTTAATATTGTATTATGTAATTTTATATTGTAATTTCAATAAATTGTATCATTTATGCCAGTCGAAAATGTTAATGTCAAAAATAATAATATTTCACCTTTTTTGTTAAATGTTATACTTAAATAAATAATGATCCAGACCAAAATACTAACACTCATTGTTACATAAACCAAATTTGAATCTGATTTCAGGATTATGTTAATAGTGTAATTCATTAATTTTTCATAGTATTTATTCTTTTTTCAATTTTTTTATTTTTTTTAAGCCAACCCAAAGAATTTAAATAAATTTAAAACTCTAAATTCAAAAACATTTTATTATAACAAAAGTTTCAAACAAACCTTGTTGGTTTGATCGACGTCAACGTGTCCAGAGTTGAGCATGTCTTCGAACGTGTTCATGTCGCCTTCTTTTATGGCACTAAGCAAAGTTACTGGAGGAGTCACTATTTCCGTAACCTGAAATTTAAAAAGAAAACACTTTTTTTTTTTTTTGAAACTATAAAGATGGAATAAAAATTAAAAAATCTATCGGACAAGCACCCAATGCTTATGAGGTTCCGGAAGTTTAAACTGAAGTTTCATTAAGTATCTTTCCAACTGGTACAAATCTTTGTACATCGTTTCACACACAAAGGACAACTAACTAAGATAATACTTCCCAGGTCTTAAGTAAACCAAAAAAGATAGTCAGTATCTTTCATTTAGTTCAATAGCATGGAAGATAACACAAAAATTACTATCACTCACTCGTGTAGTAAATAAATAAAACAGTAATCAAATAACATTTGTCACAAAATTCATAACCTAAACATATAGAACACACAAAAAATAAAACTATTTAAAAAAAAAAAAAAATCATTCATGTGTTAATTTAAAATAATGGTATATATCTATACTGATATAAATTATTAATCAAATAAAATATATTAAAATTCAAAATACTTACTATCATATCTAAAGAAACTGGATTTTGTTCCATTTTGTATTATTTATTTTTAAAACAATTTAAATGTTAAAATATCACAAATTTAAGGCCTCATTATAATATTTTTTTTAATACCAATACATTATCAATCAAACTATATCAAAACTGGAATAATGCGACATTTTTTTATGTTAGACTGATAAAATTTTAATAGAAAAAACAAATCCATTTAATCACACTAATTAAGTGCAAAGTACTCTTAATAAGTTAAGTCAGTAAGTAAAGTTGTGATAAGGTGCTGTAGGTGGAGGTTCTACCCGGATCAATAAATGGAATTCCTATGTTCTCAAGTCATGCAATATAGCTCTCAACACAATATATCAACAATATTGATTTCAAATTATTCTTACTTAATTACTATATTTATATTTTAAATAATTTATAAAAAAAAAACAGTAAATGCAAATAATAATTACTTTTTGATGTAACCAAGGATGCCTCAGACTTTCAAAAACAGAATCCCTTTTCCTAAAAAAAAAAAAAATAATAATAATGAATAATTATGTTCTAATATATGTTTTACATTTTAAATTTACCTGCACTCAAACCAAAAAAATATTTGCATATAATGATAATTCAGTAATTTTTTTTTTAAATTTGTTGGAGTAAAATGACTAATATAACAATTATAGAAAACATAATATTCATTTAAATTAAGAAAAAAAATGTATATTAAAATAAATGTCAAATTGGAAAGTAAATTTTATAATTTTATTTAGCAGTGTCCCTTCAATAATGGTTCCTTAACTTAAATTTAAATTACTTTAAATAAACAAAACATAATATTTATTACAAATAAAGATATAGATACAAATAAAGGAGTAAATTTTATTCAACAGTCTTCCTTCAATAATGGTTCCCTACCTTAAATTAAAATTATCCTAAATACCTAAATAATAGAAAACATCATGTTTATTACACGAATTAAGAGGAAAACATACTTATTTTTAAAAATAACATCACCATAAATATCAAATTGGGGAGTAAATTTTATAATTTTATTTAACAGTATTTAAAATAAGCCTTCAATAATGTTTTATTACCTTAAATCTTAATATTCTTAAATATCCCAACTACAAAAAACATAATACTTATTTTTTTTATAATTAAATTTTTAAAAATTATATAACCATAAATATCAAATTGGGCTATATATTTTATAATTCTATTTATCAGTGTTACTTCAGCAATGGTTCTGTTACTTAAATTTAAATAATCTTAAATACCTCAATTAGATAAAACATAATAATAATTACAATTAAGAGAAAAAATAGTATAAACATAAATATCACTATATTTTATAATTTTTTCTAACTGTTACTTCATCAATGGTTTATTACCTTAAATCAAAATAATCTTAAATATCTCAATTAAAAAAAACAAAATAGTTATTACAATTAGGAGAACAAAATTATACTACCATAAATATCAAATTGGGCAGTACATTTTATAATTTAATTTAACAGTGTTACTTTAATATTGGTTCCCCTATTAAAATAAAATTATCTTAAATACCTCAATCAGATAAAACATAATATTTATTACAATTAAGAGGAAAACATACTTATTTTTAAAAATTACATCACCATAAATATCAAATTGGGGAGTAAATTTATTACAATTAAGAGGAA
>NW_027108161.1:104573-105472 GCF_000696795.3 Halyomorpha halys
ATCAAATTGGGGAGTAAATTTATTACAATTAAGAGGAAAACATACTTATTTTTAAAAACTATATAACCATAAATATCAAATTGGGGAGTAAATTTTATAATTTTATTTAACAGTGTTACTTCAATAATGGTTCCTTTCCTTAAATTAAAATTATCCTAAATACCTCAATTAGATAAAACATAATAGTCATAACAATTAAGAGTGTTGCGGCCAACATATGGTCCACAAATCGATAGTTTGAACATGTGATTTTTATTAAGTCAAAAAACAAAACAACTACTCTCTATTGTTTTTTATATTGAAAATAGACAGACAACTTCTTAACGTCTCACTGCATACACATATCTTCTTCATTTTCTCCTCACTACGCACTCGTAGTTGCCAGCATTCTGCCCATCTTCGCCAGCTAAATCATCTTAGCCACGGCGGGCGGACTTCTTCAACTCATCCTCCAAGAGGACAAGGCAGGCGGACGTACGTCCTTTTGTCGATCTACCTCCATGAGAATATCCTCTCAGAACAACCACAACCGGGGTCCCACCAATCACTGGTGAAATAAGACTTTTTTTTCCCTTGTGTTCAATTAATTTAATTTTATAATAATGTTAAGCTTTCCTTTTGTTTCTAGTTGTATATTTTGTGTTCCTTTTTATTATGTTTACTTTTTTAAAAATACAAAAATAACAAAATTCTACCATTTCTTTTCTTTTCACAGTTGGGCTAGTAAAGGTTCCTTTTGAACCCCTACCCGCCGTAACAAAGAGGAAAACATACTTATTTTTAAAAATTACATTGCCATAAATATCAAATTGAAGAGTAAATTTTATAATTTTCTTTAACACTGTTCCTTCAATAATCATTTATTACCTTTAATCTAAATAATCTTAAATATCTCAATT
>NW_027108161.1:105902-146665 GCF_000696795.3 Halyomorpha halys
TAAATAATCTTAAATATCTCAATTGCAAAACTCATAATAGGCATTACAATTAATTTAAAAAATGTTGTTTTTTTTTTAAATTATATTTTTATAATTAAATTTTTAAATTATTATCTTTAAAAATTATATTACCATAAATATCACATTGGACAGTACATTTTAAAATTTTATTTATTTAACAGTGTTACTTCATAATGGTTCCCTTCCTTAAATTTATATTATCCTAAATAAATCAATTAGAGAAAAGAATAGTGACAAGTAATAAGCCAAAAGTATTAATTAGCAAATATGTAATATATAATAAGATGTGGTGAACATACGTTAATAACAAAAGATGGATGGGGAGGGGAGGGGTGGTAAGTGACGATTCTTCATTAAACGATACAAATAAGTAGAAACTTATTTATTACTATTATAAAGTTATTTTCACTATATCTTATCATATTTTCATATTTACTAATTATTTGTTTTGGCTTATCTAACTTTATATTTTATTTCTCTTATTCTAGTATTTTACTTACATATTTCATTAATTATACATTTTCTTTTTTTTTCCATTACTTTAATTTTAAATAATTTTTTATATATATTTACTAACTAGATTTTCTCATTCAAGGAATCTCTGTAATCCTTTTGGCTTTTATAGAACTTTATGTTTATTTTCTTCATTCGTGTTATTTTACCTACATAAGGTAAAGTAGTTAAACATTTCCATTTTATTTCCCACTTTTTCAAACTTTATTTTAAATAATTTACATTTTGAACATATATTTACTAACTATATTTTCATATATACGAGGGTAAGTCAATATTTATCCACAATATAGTTATATTTTTTTATATTTATATTACTGTTTATATTGATTATATTTTTTATAGTATATATTTTTGTTTATATGGAAGAAAACATTGAGCATTCACGTAAAATGGTGCTCTAAGACGAGTAACAATTGAAGTGGCACATCGGCATATAGAGGAATGCACCACTTCAATCATTGCTCGGACGAAGTAATGATACAAGCTGTGCATTCCTGGCTCAGCTCAACCCTTCTTTTATGACGGCATAATGAAGCTTGTACAATGATGGACCAAGTGCGTTGAAAAGCAAAGGGACTATGTCGAAAAATGATGGTACTTGTAAGTTTCCTATTGATTACAATAAAATTTTATAACTATATTGCAGATAATAATCGACTTACCCTCGTATTTTAGTTTTTGTTCTTTTCTCTTTCTTAATTACAATATTACTTTTCTTATATAGCCTTTTTCTTCTTATAATGCTTAGACTATGCATAGCTGTCAACACTATTTATGTAACTATAATATTAATTGTTTTCTTATTTTATAATCAATCTGTAGTTCCTTTAGTTCATTATGATTGTTATCTTTTTTTTTTGTTCTTAGCCCCAATGAAGGTGTGAAATTTTGGCCAGAATGTTGGCACTAATAAATACATTTTTACTTATTTGTGTTCTTCATTGACTGCACCCCAACCATTTTCTCCTCATTGAAAATAATAAATGTACAATTTAAAAAATACTTCTTTTAATAAGATTTAATGGGAACAAATTAATATGGTAGTTAGTTCGGTATAACAACACATGTTTTGTTATTTTTTTATTCACATTTCTCCAATAGGCCTGAATGTTTATTTTTGTTTACTTGTATTTAGTTTAATGGGATGATGATTCGCCAATTAAAAATTATTGTTTGGATATGTGGAAAGAAAAGAGAAAGATGGGACTGCCACGATCAAGATGGACAAGGAGTTTGAAGCTGATGCACAGAAATTTCAGGAAACATGAGCTTAGAAGACCCTTGAGCATTCTGAGAAGGCGATTTCTTAAAGTGGTGAAAACTTGAAGTTGTAGTGTTTAATTTAATTTATAAAATGTAGGATTCAAGCAGTAAATGTTTGAATCCTGAATAAAAAACCTTTTAGAATTTGTTTACATTCAATGTGAGTAGCTGAGTTACAAACACGGCCGGGTACACTTTTCAAAAAATTTTTTCAGGAGATTGCAGAAAATACGTGTTTAACCACAATGGCAAAAATAAATTAGTAAACACTCAACCAAAGATTTAATGAAGTTTTTCATGGTCACTTGATCTGAATACTCTACTTTGATTGGCTATACTGGATCTGGGTGTTTGAACACATTTATAATACGTTTTTACTTGCTTTTTTTTTAATGAAACAGCTTTGGTGTTGCATAGGGGATGAAACAACCTGACATAAACAATCTATAACTCATTTTATGAGAAAACTGACCTGGCCATGTTTTTAACTGACCTACTCACATAAACTAATATGCGAATAATACTTACTTTGGGTCTTTTTGTAGAAGTCTATTAATAAAATCTTTGGCCATATCTGAAATATTTTCAAAGTATGTACTATCGAATTTGTAACTAGCACTTGATACATTAGAATAAGTTTCTTGTACAGTGTCGCCTAAAAACGGAGATGCACCACTTAACCTAGAAAAAAATTGTATATATTATATTATTAGTTTAAATATATTATAAATAATGGTAAAATACTGATTAACTTACAGAATAAATGTGATAACACCTATTGCCCACATGTCAGTAGCAAGTGTGAGCTTTTCAAAATTTACAACTTCAGGAGCGACAAACTCTGGGGTGCCAAACATGGCCTTTACTTCTGCTACCGTATCCAACCGATGCGAGAGGCCGAAATCAATCACTTTCACAGTAGGCATTTCTGTCTTTTCTACCAACAGTACGTTTTCAGGCTGAAAACACAAAGTTTAAATTCATTATAAATTTACAATCAACTAAAGCCAGAAATGAATCGTAATACATTAATAAAATATTATTTCATCAAAATGATTTTTATATTTTTTATCCAATGGCAGACCAACTCCATTTTACAAATTATACAACTGTTCATATAATTGAAGCACTCGTTGCTCGAACTGTATAACTGTCATTTACAAATGTATATATATATATATATGTATGTGTTTATTTAAATTATATATTAGGTATATAATATACTAAAGGGTGGGTATGACACTGTAACTCCAGTTAAAGTCTGGATGATTTGATGCAGATAACCTTTATCCATTTGTTCTTTTTTCCCAAAATTACCAAAACTATATTTACCATGTGCAGTTCCCTTAATTTGGGACCATATGTGGCCTCTCTGGCCAGTAGAGGTCTCTGCAACCTTGGAATTCGAATCCGGCCTGGGGGGTCGACTTTATATTTCTGTGATGGGTCCATGAAATGAAAACTTGACCCTCACCATAGCATTATAATAGGGTGGTACCCTGTGGGTAACCTCCCCCCCATGTCAGAAATGACCAGGAAGGGGAACATAAAAAAAAAAGTTCTTTTAATTCAGCCTTCTAAATTCTTTGGTTAGTTTATCCTTTTTCGGTTTGAATAACTTATGAAATACTTTACTTTAAAAAACCTTAAGGCGCAGTTCTTTCCTTAGTGTAAGAGGCCAAGTTTCAAATTCGTAGAAAACAGTTAATTAATTAATTAAACATTGGCGCAACAGACCGTGGAGATCCAAGGCCTCGTGTGATGTACTAAGAAGATACATCACTTGTTTCATGACGTGGTTTTCATAGGGTGGGTTCGTCACTCCCACACCTATTTTTGTAAGTACCACCCATTTGCTAACAGGCCTCATAAATGCCCGGGGGAAGGCAGTGAGTGAGCATTATATAATTATATACTCGACCTCGCAACCTTTGGGTAGGTGGACAGGCGCATTACCATGCTGCTACTGTCACCCCCGTTAAAAACAGTAGGAAGGATAATAATTTTGTGAATTCTAACTTTTAAGTTTCCGGACAGAAGGTTTTTGTTGTTGTTGATTGTTGCTTAAAGGCATAAAACCCTCTGGTCATCAACGCCTATGGCATGATAAAAGTAAAAAAAAATATCTAAAAAAAGAAATAGAAAAATAAATAAATAAAAAAAAAAAATCGAATAGGAGTTATAATTTATAAAGAAGCCGATGTGCTTTTAAAAATTCCAACACTAATGTAATAATTTTAGCTTCCTTATCTGTGAGAGCTTCTTATAATTTGGGGTCAGTCCTATCCTGTTTATTATTGGCAAATAGTGAGTACATTCTTCAAAAATATGTCTAATCGTAAGAATGGACTGACAATATTTGCACGTTGGAGGTGGCAGTTTTCTGATCAGGTGAGAGTGCGTGAGGAGAGTATGACCTATTCTCAAGCAGGTTAGAGCAACTTCCTCCCTACAGCTGTTGCGGTAGGATGTTGACCAAGGTTTTACTGATCGCTTTATTTCTTTTAATTTACTCGGAGAGCTTTTATCCCACTTGGCCTGCCATTTTTCTAATATTTGTAATTTAAGGGGTGTACTGAGTTCTGAAGGAGTAAGAACGGCGGTGCCTCGGCCAGGGAGCTTGAGTGCCTCTCTGACAGCTTTGATAAAAAAGATTGTTACAAAATTTCTGTTCATAAATTGCCATTAATATTACCTTTAAATCTAAATGAGCAATATTTTGTGAATGCATATGCGCAACAGCTTCCAATATTTGTCTAATAATATGTACACAGAGTGTTTCTGAAAGGAATTTCCTTTGTGAAACAAATTCATATAATTCTCCACCAGTAACTCTGAAAAATAGAAAAGATGAAACAAAGTTTTCTTATCTTATAGACCTATTAAAACAATATAGAAAACTATAAACTATTTTTAATGTGAAAAGCAAGATAAACAAATAATAACTTAAAAAAATTGATTGATTCGAGATGGTCATGGGGGAGAGAGCGATGCAGTCATTATTTATTTATGCTGACATTTCGACCTGAGTTTCAGGTCTTCATCAGGGCTATAGAACAAAAGAGATAACAACCATCATTTAGAGAAACATAAAACTGAAAAGAAACAGTACACTTAACAAATTTGGAATAATACAAAATAGTTGACTAATAACCATGGAATTGGACAGTAGCAGATTGGTAACAGTGACAGATGAAATATAATATCATGTAGGTAAGAAGATATGTATAATATAAGATATGTAAGTAGTGTATGAAAAAAACAAATTTGAATTTACAAATTGAACAATATCCCCCGACCATCTTCTCCAATCAGTAATCTACGGTCAACTATCCACACCTCATTAATAACTTTAAAAAATTAAAGTAATAACCCAGTAGGAATGATTTTAATAATATCAATCATTTCAAAGCCATTCCAAATCAGTGTTTAGAGCAGCAAGCCAAAAATTGAACCATGTGTGGGCCACCCCCGACTTGGGGCAAAGGGAAAATTCAAATTACACTTTTACAACCCATTTATCAAACCTTTCAACTGGCTCTCAAACATCAGAGAAAGTAAAAAATAAATTTTCTTTCCTTGGAAGTTGTTAGTATTTATTTATTAATATGTTGAGATGAAAAAACTTCCATTTACAATATTATCACTATTCTATATTTATTTGTACCACGCTTCAGGTTTACTCCATATTCATGTTCCGATATTGTCAATTACATCTATTTATTTTTTAAATATTGTCATACATACATATAATTTAAAATTTACAACATACCATTATTTAAACAATGTCTTTCACTATTACTATTATTATTATTTATTTTTTTGTTTAAAGTTATGCTATGGTTAGCCAATGTTGTACAGTTTATATTCTTGACATTTTTGCAGTTTGTGATATATTGTTTCGTCCTAGTTTACAGTTTTTTGGATGTCCCTCCAATATATATTTTTTCATGGTTTTCACGGTCAAGCCTATATATTGAAGTTAGCTTTTTCATTTCACCTACTTCGTCTTTCTTGTTAAGTAGTTGGCGTTACAGCTTGTTGTTATAGTATAACCCTGTTTTAATATTGAATTAGTATGATCATATTCTTTTAAAGTTTTTTGTTTGATCGGATAGTCTTGGTATGTATTGCAACTTGAATTTATTATTTCCATTATTCAGTGTTCCTTTTACTTTCTCAATATCTGTTTTTGAAACCTTTTTATTTTCCTTCCTGTAAAATTCAGTGATTTTTTTTCTTACTTGATGTTTTTGTTATTTTGTATTGCTTTATTGGTTTGACTGTTTTTATTTCTCGCATTGTACTATTTTTTTATTATTTTTGGGTGTATCATTACTGTTTATTTTGATGTACCAGATTCTATTTCTGTAAACATTTTCTATTAATATATTGTAAATTTCTATCTTGATTTGTTTTATGTAAATGTCATCTGTCAGGTAGATTGCCTTATCTATTAATTTTTTTTAAAAATGAAAGACATTGTTTAAATAATGCTATGTAGTAAATTTTAAATTATAGGTAATGGAAAATTAATGGACAATATTTCAAAAAGAAATAGATGTAATTGAAAAAATGAGGTATAATAGTACATGAATATGGGGTAAACCCAAAACGTGGTAAAAATAAATATAGAATAGTGATAATATTGTAAATAGAATTTTTTTTTCACTTAAACATAATAACAAGTAAAAAATCTACAGTCTGAACCCTCCTACGACCCACACCCAAGGCTTTCGTAGCCCATCTTTGGTCACCAGACCACTAGTTGGGAACATTGGTAGTAAAGTATTCAGATTAGAAATTGAAAATTCATAATTTTGATTTTAATAAACTTTTAAATGAGTTTATAATCTTATATTTTAAATTAATGATTATGCAGAAATATCTTCAATTTTCATAGGTTAAGAAATTAAAAAAAAAAATTATGAAAGAATTCAAAATGATTTTTTCAGTAAACAACTAGATCAAATGTCCACGAACATGAACATAAAATTATAAGAATATTGTACTACATTATTGAACGTTTAATATTAATTGACATGAGAATAAAAAAAAAAACCCTGGAGTTAATGAACTATTTCCTTAATTGGTGACAGGATGTTGATACTGTACGCCATTGCCATGTATTATTTAATTTTCAACAACTGATAAATGATAAACTTTAAAACTATATCAACAAATTATAGTAATCAATAAAAAAATCTTTGATGGTTTTTAAAGTTATCCTTAGTAAAGTTAATCATGCCCAAATACAAATCTCATACGTTAACTAATAATTAAATTGAATAAATTTTGAAAGAATTACACGTTTCAAACTTCATATCAATTTTAATTATCAATTGGATAATGTTTTGGGTACAATCTGCCCTTATCAATTAACCAATCGTCCAAAATAACTTATCAAATTATTAGTTGTCATCAGTTTTAAAAGAAAAAAAAACTGTTTCAATTGCAGGATTTTTATTTCACATAACATTGCCGTAGAATACATCTTTGCCCTTCTCAACTGCCTCATCTTTGCTACTTAATCCATACAGCTATGTTTGACATTTTGGGAAAACATCAACAGAAAAATAAAGAATTGTAGAATAAAAACATCTTTACTGATACGTTATTTCTAGAAGTTAGTCATGTACTGATACATCTTTTTGTTTCAATATCACATTCAGAAATTACTAAATTTGATTACTATAAACACCATTAGAAAAATAGTTGATGATATACTATCCAAATTAATAAGAAAAATTTAAATGTATACCACTTACAGTTCTAGCAACAGGACAACATTCTGTCCTGTATCATAAACATCATGAAACTTTATGATTCCAGGATGTTCCATTCTTGAAAGTGTTTCTACTTCCCTTTGTATATCTTCTATTGGAACTCCACGACAAACGCGCTTTTTCCTTATGAATTTTCCAGCATAAGAAATCCCAGTTTGTTTGTTAACACACCTCTTCACGACAGCGAAATGACCTCTAGAACCACAAATTCACAACTTGAAAAACATATCAACTGTATACTTCAGAGGTGTAGTGGATGTAACGAAAAAGAATAAATATCACTATTGACATGACAACAATAAATTAGTAGTAAAAGTAGCTTTCAGTATCTTGATAAGGTTTAGAAAGTTTCAATTTTTATCTTTTTAAAACAAGTTGCACTTGATGTATAACAGTTCAAAAATCACTAAACTAGAAAAAAATAACTTGAAACTCATTGAAGTCAATAAAAAATAATAAGAACACACAGTTTTAATTAGAAAATTAATCTTGAAAATATGTGTCAACGAACGTTCGATATTAATAATTAATTATGTACCACTCACTTTCCAATTTCTTCAAAAACATCATAAGATGATTCAAAAGATTCTGGGTTGGCATTCATTTTTAAAATAATCACCTTTTCATATGTTAATTAGCTACATCGGTAGGTTTTTATTTACGACTTTACTCGCCACAAATAATTCCAGTTATGGGAATGGGTTACTGTTATTAAATAACGGTAGGTAGAAGTCAACCAACACAGATCGTTTATTTGACCACAAGGCTCTCCCTCTACCCACAAGATGTCGTTAACTGCGAATTCGATTCTCGCGCCGTCAATTCAAACCGATGTAATACAAGAGCCCAAGAGGAGAAAAAAGTCAGTTATTTCACCCCAATATTAGATTACTTTAATGAAAACTATGTATAATTACTAGCCAAAATTGATGAGTCTGCCAAGTATAGGTAGCGGGAATAAGAAATAGCGGCTATTTCAAAACGTTAAAAAATTAATTTTTCATTCGGAGGACTATATCTTTAAAACTACCAACAACAATAGAAAAACTAATAGGACGTCATTTAAAGTTGAGTGAATTTGCTAAAATATGAGCTCTAATAGAGCTATTTACGTTCAATAGTTCCCAAGATATAGCTTTTTAAAAAGCAACATTTCATAAAAATATACTGAAAAATCAGTAGTGAATTTATTTTGAGAGATCTATATCTCAAAAACCATTCGACGTATATATGTCTATTAGCACTCAAATTAAAGCTAGTTTAATGTGCAATAAAGTAGTTAATTAGACTTATCTTCGTAGGAATAGAAGTTTTCATGATATTTTCTAAAATAAATTCATTTATAGTTGTTTGGACAAATTTTCATGTGCCAAATTTATATTTATATACGAATATCATAAAAACTACTACCCCTATGAAGATACGTGTCATAAATTACTTTATAGTAAGTTAAATTTCCTTTACTTTGAGTGTTGGCAGACATATATACGTCTTATGGTTCGAGAGCTATATTTTTTCAAAAATAATTTTATTCCAACAACTAGAAATTAACATTTTATGAATTTATTTTATCAAATATCATAAAAACTACTACTCCTACAAAGATAAACGTTATAAACTATTTTATAGTAAATTTAACTAGCTTTAAATTGAGTGCTGGCAGACATCTGTACATCTTATGGTTTCTGAAATAAAAGTTTTTCATAAATCAAACTTATTGCCTGAACAACTATAAACCAATTTGTTTTAGCAAATGTCATGAAAACTACTATACGTGTGAAGATATAGGCCATAAACTATTTAATAGTCCATTAAATTAGCTTTAATTTGAGTGCTAATAGACATCTGTACATCGAATGGTTTTGAGGATATAGATTTCTCAAAATAAATTAACTAACTACAGATCTTTGAGTACATTTTTATGAAATGTTGATTTTTTTTAAAAGCTATAACTCGGGAACTATTGAACGTAAGTAGCTCTATTAGGGCTCATATTTTAGCAAATTTACTCTACTTTAAATGACGTTCTTTTAGTTTTTTTTTAACGTTGTTGATAGTGTTAAAGATATAGAGTTCCGAATGAAAAATTAATTTTTTTTAACGTTTTGAAACAGCTGTCTTTTTTTATCCCCCTTACCTATACTTGGCAGACTCATCAATTTTGACTAGTAATTATATAGTTTTCATTAAAGTAATCTAATATTAGGGTGAAATAACTGTCTTTTTCTCTTCCCGGCTCCAGTGCTAATATAAGTGGACGTTCATTAATTAAAAGTAAAAATCGTACCCTTACTTCCCAAATATCCTTATTAAACTTTTTATCTAAAGTTTTTGATGAATTTTGAAATTTTAAAAACCACGAATGTACTTTTTGGTACCTTGAGTTACCACCACATAACGACTTTTTAAATATTTACAACTGTATTTACATAAAAATAAATTTAGTAAATTTGATGTTAGACTATAATGGTATGATACAAGAAGAGAAACTCCTCTCTGGTAGCACTCTAATAGCATTTCTACATAAGGTCTTGAAGCCATTTTCTTTTCAGGCGCCTCGGAGGATTGTCAGGTATGAAAGAGGAAGTAATGTTAGAAACTAGTGGGTTTGGATGGTTAGGGAGTTAATAATGAAAGGATTGAAATCTGATTCGGGAAGATCGGTCACGTATGAAACATTGAGGTCTTCATGAGGTTGGTGTAAATATGGCCAACCTAATGGTTTGATCTATAGATCACTCAGTATCCATTCAATTGATCTGGAATTTTGCATACAGATAGAGTAATCTATCTACCTTCAAATTAAAATAATGAAATCAATTTAGAAGGAAGTTTAGGAGGAATTTTGGGGCATTCACCCAAACCATTATCAACAGGCCATGTTAAGACCAGGAGTACCAAATATCGCCTTCACAGTCGACTTTATTTTGTTTCTAAGGAAAAATCTAAATTAAATTTCAACACTATTCAAATCATAGAACAAAAGCTATAGCGGAAGGTAGTAATATCATATAAATAAATTTAGGAGGTTACTCTTGACATACTGGACCCACATACACCCTGTCAAGTCATATCCAGCATGCAATAGGGGTATTCATGATCTTTAGTTTAACATGTTAAATGGAAAAAACTTATGTTAAATGGAGAAATATTTCCTTCATTCACTAGGGGTATTCATGATATTGTGTTAAATGTAAAATGTTTTACCATGTTAAATGTTATAAGTATAGCATTGTGAGCAGCCCTATTTAAAGTCATGTTATCAACATTACTTGTACTATTCACGATCACGCCAGACCCAGTGCGATGTTACTGTCACAACACTAAAACTGTAGTGGCAATGAATGGTGTAATCACTGTAACTATCAAATAGTTTCATAATGGTAGAGGCTAACACTTTTACCGCAAAAACGGAAAGTGTACGATAGTTCACTGTAAAGGCGTATACATGTGATAGTTGCTTCACTGACGTCACTTGTACTATTAACGATCACATCAGACCCAATGTACATTTCTTTCACGGCAGTAAAACTGTCGTGACAGTGAATGCTATCATGATTAAAACTATCAAATAGTTACACCATGGTAGTACATTTTTGCCCCAATAACGGAATCTTTACGATGGTTCACTGTTAACGCAAGGGAACATAGCATTAAATTAAGTGCATTGTAAAATATTCATTTGACGATTAGTAGGCATCGAAATAATTTAATAACAGATAAAATTTATGTTTACATATTGTGATATCCCAGATAGTACAAGAGCTGGGTAGGAAAAAAGGCAGTTATTTCACCCCAATTTTAATGAACACTATGTATAATTACTAGTCAAAATTGAAGAGTCTGCCAACTATAGTTAGGTGGAATAAAAAATTACGGCTGTTTCATAGGGTTAAAAAATTTTCATTCTGAGTAACATATCTTTATAACTACACTAAAAAAAACAAAAAAAAGAACATCATTTAAAGTAGAGTAAATTTGCTAAAATATGAGCCTTGATAGAGGCGTTGACGTTCAAAAAACTAGAAATCATCATCTTCTGAATTTATTTTGGCAAATATCATAAAACTACTACTTCTACGAAGATAAACAAAATAAACTACTTTATGGTACATTAAACTAGCTTTAATTTGAGTTCTAATAAACATCTGTATGAATGGATTTTAAGATTAAGATTTCCCAAAATAAATTCAACTACTGATTTTTTAGTATATATTTCATGAAATATTGCTTTTTAAAAAGCTATATCTCAGGAACTATTGAACGTAAATAGCTCTATTAGAGCTCATATTTTAGAAAATTTACTCTACTTTAAATGATGTTCTATATTCGGTTTTTAGAATTTTGAGGATATCGAGCTCCAAATGAATTTTTTTTTTTAAATCTAAAAGAAAGGTGGACAAAAGACCTCAAATAGTAGAAAAACTGTATTATGAGCCGTTCCATCCCACTTTGCAGGGCTTCCTCAGGACTAAAAAATATACAAATAGCTAAAATAATTTACACTGGTAGAGGCACTATAATTGTAACTCCAAGGACCTGGATTTGAATCCGGCCATGGCAGATAATTATTTTCTGTTACACCTTAGCCATGAGTCAATCCTGTGGGTTCTGGAGCCCTCCTGGAGTACACTCAGCCTCACAAAGGGGATACCCTTAGTTGGGGTAGATAGCATAGCCGTTGTTCTAAAAATAGTGCTTCCATAAAAAGTACTGAACCCATGGACCTTCATGTATCTTGGTGGTTCACATTATTATAATTATATCCAAATATCTAACATTTGTTTATATAACTTAATCATCTTTAATATATGTTTCTGCTAACAAAGTTAAGTTTGGATTTTGAGAGATATTTATTTTTGGAATCTACAATTCTTCTTTTTTATTATGATGTAAGATGTTCTGCCTCTCGGCTATCATTTCTGTGATCTGATCCTATGTCAATAGGAACTTCATGCTGAGTTAGCCAAATTTTGACATATTTATTGGTATTTGATCCTCAAGTTATTTTCATGTAATCTTACCAATAATTTTTCTGTTTGTTAAAAAGTTATGAGTCTTTATTAATTACTTACTTCATTTTCAGCATTGGACCTACTTTTTATCAAAAGTTAAAAAATAATAACTATTTATTTTCCGATGTTGCTATTTAGTTAGTTATAATAGTTAAAATAGTTGTTAACTATTTTTCCCCCTTTGAACACACTCTTCTTCATATTTTGAAAAAAAAAAATGGCCAATTATTTATATTTTTAATGATTGGAGAAGTTTGTCGGGGGGATGCGGTCAGCAAAGAACAACATAAATAAACAAAACCATATTTATTTATTTTATGGTTTTGTTTATTTATGTTGTTCTTTGCTGACCGCACCCCCCGACAAACTTCTCCAATCAATAATCTACGGTCAACTATCTACACCTCATTTATATTTTTAATTAAGAAGTAGTTGGGTATAAAAGCAAAATGAGACATATGGTAACGGTAGTAAGAGGTCAATGCTTACACAACAAAATCAAAACTCTCCCTTAACTGATAAATTGTTATTACATCCACAAATATTTTATCATAATATTAATAAATGGATAAGATGAGTAGAATTCTAATGTAAAAATTGTAACACGCTCCAAAATTGACCAAGAAACTTACTTCTTATGATGCAGCAAATAGGATTGCTACCCATATTAAGCTTCGAATCGAAAAAATGCACATCCTTCTCACCATTTTTATCACTAAATGTCACAAAATTAAAAATAAATTGCATTTCTTACATAAATATGTCAATGGAAGTGTGATAAACTCCAAAAAAAATGTATTCTTCAGATGCAATTAAAGCAAGTGACATTTTTATAACAGAACTTGGATAGTTGGAAATAAAAAATTCTGTTTCTAATAAAATAATCATTTTTAATAAAATCGATGATAAAAAATACCCAACAGTTTGTTATTACAATGTAAATAACTCTAAAACAAACTGTGGAATTGATAATTAAACTATCTTAAGCAATAACTTTATTTTAAAAAAATAAAAAAGAACAAAGCCATGATCTTTGTATTTAAGTTCTTTGTCTAGAATCAACAAATTAGGTTGAACTAAAAAAACTCTGCAGCACATGCCTTCATCATATATAAGTGATTTTAGTTGATTCTTCAACTTTTTACAGCGGTAGGAGCTATGCTTTCTTAAATTATTAAGAAATAACAATTATTACCAAAAATGTAACAAAAACAAATCATCATCGTTTTCGACAATTGTTTTAGTTTTATATTGATTAATCCATAAGCAGTCTTGAAAATCCAGTGTATGTAGCTTTGTGGCCGTTGATAGCTCCCAAATACCAAGTTGCATCCAACCACCAACTAAAATCAATTCAGATCGAATAAAAAGTAGATTGGTAACTCTGTAATCGGTAACAAACTCACAAGTAGTTTTAAGTGTTTTTGTATCAAAAACCATTACATTTCCCATACAATCACTGTTACCAGCAAATATAACAAACGATAATACAAATTGGAGTGATGTAGGTTGAATGTCAAAGTTACAACAAAGCTTATGAATGAATTCTCCATCTTCATTTTTCCACAGCCAAATATTCCTTCCAGAAACGTCAGTATTTAATAGAAATTTTTCTCCAAATAAAACTATCGGTACAACATAATCAAACTTAATATGTAAGTTGGTATACTTAAAGGTATCTAATGAAAAACAAAAAATCGTTGTTCTCTCCTTAATGCTATCTCTCAATTTCATCAATATATGTAAATCAGAGGAATGCAATGAAAAATGCACGTCGGTAACAAGGTCATCAACTTGAGGTATCAACTGTTCTCCAACTTTGTGACCAGTATTTATGTCCCAAATATGAAAAATGACTTTATTCATATTACCTTCTTGAACTAGGCCAACAAAATAATCACCATTATGATCACATACAGTATTTAAATCACTTGGATAAAGCCCGATATTATTATTGTACCAATCAGATATATCGTCTGTTGAAGGAATATTTGAAGATTCTTCTTCTGATTTATTAAACAGAAATCTGTAAGTGAGGTCAAAGGCATTTCTATTGTTCATATTCTTAACGAATACTTGCAAAAGCGTACACTGAACCACAACTAATTTATCACCACTAAGTTTGAAGAAATCAGATATTACATGCCATAAAGAAAACGGAGTTGTTTGTACTTGAATCGGAGACGATTCAATAGTCCAAGTTGTGAACTCTCTTTTTTCCATACTAGAAATAACAATTACGTCTTCATCACATTCAAGGCAAAGAGGATTTATGGTTTTTGTAATAACATGAGACATAAATCTACCAAACCTCCAGTTTCTCATTACATGAGCTTCCTGCATAAACCGAAGTTTCCAGGGGCATGTCTCACTCAAAGAATAACAGTTCTGTTTAGGAGGAGTAAATGGTGGATCCACAAGACAAGGTGATTTAATCATATCCAAATTTTGCATATTCACAGAAAAACGCTTTGAGCATAAATTGAACCATATCCGATTCTTGTTCATAGCATTTCTCCATCGAGAGTTCACAAGGCAACATGATAAAACGTCTGATATGTCTAAATACAGAGCAATTTCTTCAAACAATTCTTCTGGTAATAAACTGATATCCATTCCAATTAAGAGAATTCTATTACATCGGTTCTAATAATACTACATCTCGAATTCTGTATTAAAAAAAACAATTTATCTAACACTAAACAACAAAACCAAAAATTCAAATTTGGAAAATTAAACCTCCCTAGGGTTGACAATATAACCAGCTGATTGGAAGGTTATGAGATAAGGTTATAATAATCGGAGATTTTTCTCTGAAAATAATTTCGGGCTCTAACTTTTGCTATTTAAGTTAATAAAATATGGCTACAGCAGCAAGAAAACAAGATATGCCACCTCCTGGGGGATTTAAGCCCTTGAAATATGCAAGAATTCCAGCCAAGACGTACTTTAGTGGTAAAGTATTGGATATATATATAGCTTTACATTATTATTTAACTTAACTTACATACTTTATTAATTTGTTCAGTCCAACAATCGAATTTTCTCGCGAAATAGATATTTATTTAAAAGATTTCAAGATTCTTTATATGTAATTGATAAGCCTGCAAATGTAGTTTGATTTATATCAGTCATGAATTTTCTGAACTATATATATTTTTATTATTTTGATTCCAGCTCCTGCTTTTATTGCTGCAAATATCGCGGTATCGGCCGGAGCTTTATATTTGTATTTTATCAATCATAAGAGACACGAACGGGACTTGATTGAAATGAAGAGTTCAATTCTAGCAATTACTCCTCTGTTGGTTGCTGAAAGAGATAGAGAGTGAGTAAATTTTTTTTTGTCAACTATTACTTTGATTTGGGCTTAATCAATGGTTATAAAATAAAATAAAACTTAATCATCATGGTTGATTATTTTATACTAGTAATTATTGCACTGATCTCAATAATCTTTCATTTGAAACCTGCCCACAGGATTTTTTAATAATTTTCCATTTCTTACGTTAAAGATTAAATAAGTTTCATTTGTTCATTATTAAAAAAAAACAAAGCCCTGATTACTTTATATAGTTATAAATAACTAACCAGTCAAATGTTCCAACAATTCTGGCTTCATCAGAATTTAACAAACATAAGATTACATTAATGCAGACTTGATATTACACTCCTCACTCCAACAGTTCAAAAAGCACTATCCAAATAGAGATAGTACATCACTCCAAAATGTTTTAACATTTACATACAGTGAAACTTATACTAAAAGAACTTCTCCCTGGTTTATTTTTTCCTGATGGGTAACAAACGGTTTTTAATATATTTTTAACTTTTGTCTAATGCAGCAGTTCTCGAACTTTTTTCGCCTCAGTACCCTTATCAGGCTATAAAAATTTGTGGAACCATTGCTGGGGTATAAGATTTCGCGGTACCCTAGTCGAGCTCAATAAATATTAAAGTGTTGCCACTATTACCCATATAGTGGTTTAGTATATAGAAAAATAAGAACAAATATAGCAAAGTAAATCCTGGAATGCACTGTATTTTTGCTATTTTATTGTAGGAAGATAGTCTGGGTGGAGTCAATAAAAATTATTTAATGTTAACCAATGTTCCGCCCCACATCGCCCACAGGGCTTCATGAAAGTAAGATACAAACATCTTAAGAAGTGATAGAAAATGAGAATACATATACAAAAAAAGTAAGAAAAGATTAAAAAAAAAATTTTTATAAAAATAAAAAGCTTATGGAAGTATAAATTTAGGTGAATAGGAAACTGATTTCTAATAAATTCAGCCAAGTGTTATAGAATTAGCTAAGAGGGGTTGTTTAATTTTTCACCCCTGTTTTTAAAAGTATTTTGCACAGGTTCCTGTAGAAATCCGATCAATTTTTGTAAGTTTTTCAAATAATCTTAAATCTACATATCTCTTGAAACTTTCCAGGAGCCTATTTGAATGATAATTTTATAGTCTAATAAAATAAGATAGTATAAAAAATTGGTATGGTGAAAGAATCGCTCAAGTTTCACTCCCTCCCCCACCCCTGCCCAAGTATTGACAAAATATGCTAATTGTGGATTTAAATTAATTACCTGGGCAGAATAGCCTGCATAAAGTTTTATAAAATTGATGTGGTTCTTAAATTGTCCTTGAGGATGGCCGAAACGTCGCACTTATAAAAAAAAAATTGTTTTGCGACTAAAATTAGATAAAATTTATTTTCTTTAAATCTTATTTTTATTTTCTTTAATTTAATTTGTTGATTTTTATATAATTTATACATATTTAGCCACACCTTAGTTTACTTTTATTTCATGTTATATATTCCCTTACTTTGTTACATTATTTTAATTGTTTGTATCTTTTTTAGCCCTGTTAAAAGTGGGTTCACAATAAATAGTTTAATTATTATTTGAGTTTTTTTTTGTTTTTTTTTTACCACAGCCAGACCATCTTCCTTTTGTACTTTAAAAATTTTAATATTTTTCTGTTGAAAAATTTTGGCATTAATATAAAAATATAAGTTAATTATTAGAGAAGTTTCTGGCTAAAACTGGATTCCATGTTTTAGCCAGAATCTCCTGCTACAAGCTCCCTGATGAAGACCTGAGAAACTCAGGTCAAAACATCAACATGAATAAATAATTTTTGTTTAATTATGTTATTTTTTGCTGACCGCACCTCCCGACACTTCTCTTATTATTAATCTACAATCAACTATTTACATCTCAAAAATATTAGTCTACTAAAATTTATTCTTAATTATGAGAGATAGTTGACCGTGGATGATAAACGGGAGAAGATGGTTGGGGGTGCGGTCAATGAAACACAAATAAGTATGACTAACTTATTTTAATGTGCCGACGTTTCGGCTAGAGTTTCTAGCCTTCTTCAGGGCTGTTCGCTGAAAGGTTGCGCGCCTAAACCTCAGCGAACAGCCCTGAAGAAGGCTAGAAACTCTAGCCGAAACGTCGGCACATTAAAATAAGTTAGTCATACTTATTTGTGTTTCATTGACCGCACCCCCAACCATCTTCTCCCGTTTAAAATTTATTCTATGCTAAATTGTTATGAGATAATTTTACTGAGTTAGTCATGCTGTAACCTGAAAGACTCATGTTTACTGAAATTAAAAAAATTAACTATCTAATAGCTGTAGTGACATAATTAGATTTACTGTACTGAAAACATAGAAAAACGCTCTGCCCAAGCGGTTAGGAAAGTTGTGTGAGCGAACACATTAATTATTTTGAAGTATTGTTTTATTTTAACACAAAATTATTTTATTTGATTTTAATATTCTACCTTCTTCCTCTTTTCTTTTTTTTTCTGTAATAAATTCATTTCTTTTTTTTTCTTAAGGTTTTTGAAACAGTGTAGAAGGAACAGGGATGCTGAAGAACAGCTGATGGGGAATGTAGAAGGCTGGGAAGTTGGCAAGTGGAAGGGCGAGCCTATTTACAAGACAGTACCGGAAGATACTTTCATCAGACCTAATGCCATGGAATATTTCGTTCATACAAAAGAAAAATATTACAACAAATTTAGGAATTTTGTTTTCTGGGATTAAAGTTATTTATTTATTTATTTTTTCTTTAATAGATATTCAGTGTTCTTATAAATAAAATTAGGTGAATATAATTAATATACTTGCTTAGTTCTTTATCTACCTTTCCTTAATTTTACATATAATCTTAGAATTATTATGATATAATTTGTTGTTCTTGTTTTTAGCTAAATATATTGGTATGGTAAATTGACTGATTTATTAGAATTTAAAAAACATTGTTCATGAAAGGGTTTGTCGTTTACTGATCTTACTTAAGAACATTGTATGCTTAGGAGTGATGCAGTGATTTTTAAATGCAGTGATAGGACGGTAACTATAGTAACATAAATGGTAACAGCTAACTTCATTGAATAATCTTTAATACTTGTTCGATTTAGTTGAATTTTCTTATTCTTTTAGACAATTTGATTATTTATGTAAGATATTGTAATATATAGTACGTAAAATATGAACAGAGAGGACCTGATGGCTGGGGTGAGGGTCCCAGAGCTCTTGGTTCAGTAGGTTGTGGGTTCGATTCCCTCCTGGGCTGATCAATATTTACTTTGCGGCGGCCCCGAGAAATGAACCTTGACATTCCCACTCAGGGGCTGTATAGGTCCTCATTGGAGGACTTGAGCCAAAAAGAAAATATATATATGAACAGCTTTTATATAATAACCCTCATTGTTCTTCAATATAAGTACTATACCAAAACAATTCAGACTAACTAACCTAAAGAAGTGTGGTTAAAGATTTTATAGGAGTGAAACAAGGTTGATATTAGTTTTTACCTCCTCAAGAAACTCTTAAGTCAAATTTTCAAAAAAAAATTGAAAATAAAATGTTTTGGCTCAAAATTTTTGCCACCTTACATTTGCCTTTTATTTAAAAAAAAAAAAAATAGAATTAACTTGAACATGAATTAACCAATCTACATCAAAGTTGGAAGTGGTTTAGGGCCATATAAATTATACCAAAGAGCACAATCCAGATCTTATTAAACAAATTAGATCTAGAGATAAAAAATAAAACGTTTGAAAAGTGTTTGTTTATCTGAAACTAATATTTTTATTATTATAAGGGAATTAAAATTAAGTTTTAGAGATGTTCAGCTTTTCAACAGTTGTACTAACATAGGAATTGGATAAAATGCCAAGGAATTGTGAACGATGATCACTGGAATAAGCAAAAAATCATTTAAATAATTCAAGATTTTCTAATTTTTAATTTCTTTGAAAAATAGTATTTGAGGGTTTCAGACGATGCTAAAAATAAGAATATGATTTGCTTTTTCCTAAAAAAATTTTGTTTACCTACTTTACTGAAATCCTCATTATGTTTTTTTAATGAATGAAACCGCAGAAATGAGAATATCCTACAATCTTCCTGGGAAAATCCTCAACATTTTGCAAAAAACCCCATCACAATCGTATGAATGGTATGGCAGGGCGTAAAGTTCGACAAAACAAATATTGATTTTTATATATTAGATATACACAGCTAAATTCTAAATCAGGTATATTTTTTTTAGAAATTCCGTTTATTTTCTGTAATATTTACATAATTCTAAATGTTAACATGTCTATGTCATACCAGTTCCACACCAAAGGAAGCTTTGAATCTTATTTTTACCTCCTTGTCAGAACTGAGTCACCATCTGGCCGAATGTTTTCATTGGGCAGCAAGGCTACCAATGATTGGGACCCATACTACCAAGTATGAGAATATTGGGCAATATATATTTGATTTATTTTTTACTTGTGTTATTTAATCGTTATTTACATAATGGAGGTAAAAAACGCATATTTTGAATAGTCTCGAGTCAAGACTTTGTTAGGAGAAACTTATATTTAAGATATTAGAAAAATCAATTGTTAAATAAATGATATGTGGATATCATATACAAATAATTTCTATCGTGGATATCATATATCTAATTTCTATTTCTTCTCTTGTCGAGATGGTTGGATTAGACGGTCTGCTCTAATTGATAACGTGAGTTACTCTATATTAGAAGGCCTCAACAATGTGCATTCATACAGGTCAGTAGTTGGTTAGGAGTTAAGCAGACAGGATGAGTCAGTGAAGGATGGAAATTGCGCTCTGCAGGCTACTAGTCTGAAGTCACGAAATGGAATGCAAGTCATCGTTTGGTAGCCGGAAGGAAACTTCGTTCTGCAGGGTATCAATCTACAAGCACAAAAGGAAAGTAAGTCCTTATAGGGTATTACCTGCAGGTCTTACAATAGGAGAGAAGGTATAGGAAGGAGGTGTGATTTAAAGAAGTCAACAAACGGAAATACGCATCGAGTCCAACTAATTTGCCCCTAGTCAACCCTCTGGGCTATTAAACACCCTCGAGAGAAGCTATGTGTAAGATGATAACCTTCAGTGGATCAGAAGATTGTGTTGTAATCTCTATTAGTTTAAATGATACCTTTATGAATATTAAAATATCTTATATAGTTATTACATGTGTGAAATTAAAGTATATACAAGGAATAGTACAAATATTAATATATGACATTTGCTTGATGACATTAGTAGTTCCTATGTTAGCTGGTAGGTTATGTCAGGCCAGGCAGTTTAATAATTACATTATAGACTTGCAGGCAGAGGTGTCACTACAGATAAAATGACCGTTTATGTTTTGGATCGGAAAAACATATAACGTAGGGAAATGAAAAGATTGAAGATGAGCTGATTTTAGCTTGAAATGTTCACTGCAATAAAAAATTTAAGAAGTAAAAAAGGTCGAATTTGTCCTTGAAATAATATTGTATAATTGATATAACATTGTAACTCTTTGAAAAATACTTAATAGAAATTTATTTTTGGAACAATATAAATTTTTTTTAAAATTTCTTCTCATGCCTGTTCTTATGGCTTACAAATTTGTCAAGATCCACTAAATATATTTGATATCAATTTCCACCAGTTTTGAAGTCATTAGGTTATCAGATAAGGAGATTTTCATTTAAATTGTGAAAAAAGAATCAGTTTTGTTATCATGTCAGGGGTATCGATATGTATTTTAGTCTATGTTTGTATTGATAGATAACAATCTGTTTATATGAACATCTAATACTATAAATTTAAGATGAGGTGTATATAGTTGACCGTAGATTAATGATTGGAGAAGTTTGTCGGAGGGTGCGGTCTGCAAAGAACAACATAAATAACAAAACCATATTTATTTATTTTATGCCGACGTTTCGACCTGAGTTTCAGGTCTTCATCAGGGGTTGTGTCGTAGAAGGTAGGCTAGTAACTGATATTTAATTAAAATAAATAAATATGGTTTTGTTTATTTATGTTGTTCTTTGCTGACCGCACCCCCCGACAAACTTCTCCAATTATAAATTTAAGAGTTCTTGGCCTTAAAATTTTAATCTACAATAAAATTATATGAAATACAACAAATAATATGGTTTATATCTACACCTGTTATAGCTCCCTAGTGGATGGAAGAGAGTTAAAATTGCTATGTTGTTACAACATGTTAAAACAATTAGGAAAAAAACACATAATTTATTTAGATTTTTTTTTTTTAAATCCTGCAATGTTCCATTAATCCCAATTCTATAGAGCAAGTGGATATATTGATGATGCATTTTTTGTAAAGAAAGACAGACAGCAATATGAAAATTTGGCAAACGTTTGCAAGATGAAAAATCAACTGGAGGTAAAAATGTAGAAGATATCTTTGGAACTGTAGTGTGAGATTGATCAGAAGTTGAACTAACTGCATTTTAAATTACACTTAAACAAGTGTACTGTTGTTTGTGTATAGAGAGTGAAATAAAAAAAAAGAAGATTCTAATCAGTGCTAATTACTGTAATTTAAAATTGTGGAAATGAAATCATAATTACTCTTAATTTTAATTGGTGATTCCAACTACTTGATGAACCACTGTAATTTTAATTGAGGTTTCCAATTACAATTACAAGTTGAGACCAGTAATTGCTATTACTAATTACAATCAAATTTAATTGCAATTAAGTTTTGGCCAACACGAACAAGTAAAAGTTATTTTTATTTTGAGTCTTAATAATTTGGTCTAAATTACAGGCTTTTAAAATGCATTATATAATAAAATTAAACAAAAGCCAATAAGAAGATAACAAACAGTATGAAAATATAGGATTAAGAAAACTACATAAGTTGATAAATTTAACCTGTATATGTAAATGATGAAAAATGAAAAAAAAAAAATGATAAATGTAAGATATATTGTATAAAATTAGTATTACTATTTGATATGAAATTATTTTCAATTTCAGGCCCTTTTTAAATGTTGCTCGATTAAACTGTCTTAAAGTTTCCTCTTCCCGTTTTAAGCTATTATTTCAAGAATGATATAGGACTGTCACTCTCCGGGGGTCTTAGCAGGGTGGGTTCCGGTGGGGAAGGATTGCCTTTTTTGTGTTATGAATTCCTCTTGTGAGATTGTGACATCGACCAACCTACTCGCTATAATTGTCTGTTTGAAAAGTCAGATAAACACAAATAAACAAAAAATTATTTATTCGTGACCTGATTTTCAGGTCTTCATCAGGGCTATAAAACAAAAAGAGATAACAATCATCATTCAGAGAAACATAAAAATAAAAATAAATAATATACTAACAATTTTGGAAATATACATAACAATGAATATAAAATATAAAATAAATCTATAAATATAAAGAAAATCTTTGCTGACCGCACCCCCTGACCATCTTCTCCAATCAGTAATCTATGGTCAACTATCTATACCTCAAAGTATAAAATAGTTGATTAATAATAAGAATTAGACAGTAGTAGATTGATAACAATATAAAATGAAATATAGGTAAGAAAATATGTATGAGATGAGATATGTAAATAGTGTCTAAAAAACTGAAAAACAATGTGAATCAGCATTATTTTTGTTTTGTAACCCTGATGAAGACCTGAAAATCAGGTTCAAACATTGGCAAGAATAGGTAATTTTTTGTTTATTAATGTGACGCACCCCGACCATCTTCTCCACTTAAAAATAATCATGCTCCCAAAGTACAATAGGCTGCAACTTTCTTAATACTGATCCAATTAAGATAGTTTTTATTTTGTTTGGTCAAGAATTTTATTATCTTTTGAATAAGCAGCTATAATGTTCCAGGAGATGTACAGTTTTTGATTTGTACAAAATAAGATTTATTTATTTTAATAACATTTTTAGCCACTTCAAATAGCCATTTTTCAAACCCAGCCTTATTGTCCATCTACAGCCTCAGAAGAACCACCTTTTAAAATTACAAGCTTTCTAAGAATTGTCATTTTCATTAAATGGTTACTAGTCTGTTCCTATGGGTCAAATCCTGATGCTATACAACACAAGGCCTTCCTCAATCAATGTCCTATCCAATAAAAAAAGAGTTTTTCAAATCAGGCAATTAGTTCTTGAGATTAGCACAGTCCAACAAACAAACTCTTTAGCTTTATATAACAATATAGATATTGTTATTCATTATATTTTGTCGTGAATCAAAGAGGGTTTTATAACAAAATTAACAAATAGTATGTGTTGCACTAATGGAGGCTCCAAGCAAACAGGTACAAGCATAGGAAACAGCCTAGCTGCCCCAAGATCTGGTCTGAAGCAGTGTTGCCATCAACAATTATAACCATGATTATAGTTAAAATTTATTTAAATTTCAGATAAACATATTTGCAATAACGATGGTCCTATATCATTTTTGAAATAAGAGCTTAAAACGGGAAGAGGAAATTTTAAGATAATTAAATCGAGCAATATTTAAAAAGTGCTTAAAATAGAAAAACGGCATGAAATCCTCCACTCCCACTCTCCGTGGTAGCCTTACTTATCTGACTTTTCAAACAGACAATTATAGCGAGTAGGTTGGTCGATGTACGACATGTCACAATCTCACAAGGGGAATTCATAACACAAAAAAAAACACACAAAAGTGGACCAGTGCCATAAGGGAAAACAGAAGAGAAGAAGTGGTTGTTGCAAGAATAGTAAGAATAGGACATTCCAAATTAACACACCTCCACTTAATCACAAAAGAGGACCAGTCAGGGTGGGTTCCGGCGGGAAGGATTGCCTTTTTTGTGTTAGATTAGATTAGATTTTTATTCAGGGCGATCAACATCTAGGTTATTGCACCCTTTTTACTTTAATTATCTTATTCTCTTTGACATTTGATAGTTGAATGTAGACTATTTCCTTTTTACACTGTTCGGTATTGGTGGATTATATTTTAGTATAAAGTTGAGTTTCTTTCAGAAATTTTATTATTTTGTCTATGGATTCTTCTGAGTCTTTAAGGGCCAATTCTCTTGTACGAGGAATTTTATTATTTTCGAAGGCTTGACGAAATGATGAGCATTCTTCAATTATATGCTTTATCGATAATGGGGAATGACAGGTTTGACATATAGACTGGTCCTCTTTTGTGATTAAGTGGAGGTGTGTTAATTTGGAATGTCCTATTCTTACTATTCTTGCAACAACCACTTCTTCTCTTCTGTTTTCCCTTATGGCACTGGTCCACTTTTGTGTGTTTTTTTTTGTGTTATGAATTCCCCTTGTGAGATTGTGACATGTCGTACATCGACCAACCTACTCGCTATAATTGTCTGTTTGAAAAGTCAGATAAGTAAGGCTACCACGGAGAGTGGGAGTGGAGGATTTCATGCCGTTTTTCAATTTTAAGCGCTTTTTAAATATTGCTCGATTTAACTATCTTAAAGTTTCCTCTTCCCGTTTTAAGCTCTTATTTCAAAAATGATATAGGACCATCGTTATTGCAAATATGTTTATCTGAAATGTTTGTTTGTCATGCAATTTTTTTTTTTGTTTAGTTTTTTATCCAATTACTAATGGGCATTTTTTTTTTTTTTTTTATATAGCAATGAAGGCTTACAATTTAAAACAGAATATTGGCTCACAATAAGAAATAAATTGTATTTATTTGTGTTCTTTTATCAACTGCACCCCCTGAACAAATTTTCCTTATATAAAATACAGAAAATTTACTTAAACTAATAAACAAATACACAATAAATATATATTCATACATACAAATATAATATTGTCATGCATTATATTTTATTATAAGAATATAAATAAAAATGTACATGAATCATTTTTATTTTTGAAGACTGTTGACTTAATTGAAGAGTCAGGTGAAAAAACAAATAATTTTTTTTTCTAATCAAGTTACTAGTATTAATGAATTCAAAATGAAAAGCTAAATTTTTTCAAGGAATTAGAATGGGAAAAAAAATAGATGTTATTTAATTTATAATTCACAGTTTTATCTACATGGAAGAATGCAGCTTTTCATCTTTAACCTATAAATTTCAATTCCTCAATTAAAAAATTCGATTGTGGATCTAAAATTTAGTGTAATCATAAAATAATAAGTTTCTAATACACTATTTCCATATGTAATTTTTTAAATGTGGTTTTATAACTCATTATAGCATTGCCTATGGCATAAGGTAAATCGATCTATTTTTTTTAAATATCAAACAAATAAACTAAGTAGAAAATATCTGATGAATTTATTTTCAAATAAAAAACTATACAAAATTGTTGTGAACTAAAATGGACTTTCTATGACTGGGAGATATAATTACATACATATTTACTAACTCCTGTCTGTTATTGATTAGTTTTAGTTGGCATGGCAACCTAACAGTTGAATTTTGTAATTAGGTTTTGTTTTAATATAAATTTATATGCCAAAAGTAAAAGGCAATGAAGATTGGGATGATTGGGTCCCAGAATATGGTAATGCAAGTAGAAAGGGATTACTTTCGGATGGAACAGAAGAGAGCAGCAAAAATGACTTAACTACAAATAAAGAAGACTATAAATGGCCCAAGTTTGAGGTTGGCCCCCATGGTATTTATTCAGTTTTCAATTAATGTTATAATTATGATCATGGTAAATATTATATGAGCAACGATTATAAAACATAATACATAACCACAAAACACCATTTTAAAAGTTTTGCGATTGTACATTTTAACTTTTATTAGATTGTTAATATTAAAAAAACTGGGATATTAAATCCTAATTACAAAAAATATCAGGCCTTTGAAGAAATGGATTTTAAGAGATTTTTTCTACAGGGTGTTTCATGGTTTAGTGTCCAAACTGAAAACATGAATTAAGGATCTCTAAATATTAGAAAATTGCTTATGAAGGTGTGTCCATACATTTTTTGTATGGGAGATATTCGTGTATAAATATTTTCATTGTCATGAATTATTTAGGTTATAATAAATAAATTAATCTGTGTTCTAACTACATATTAATGAAATATAAACATTGACATTCATATCAAATATTTTTCAAAGTGATTTAACTTGAGCATGTTCTGTATATTTCTTCCACATCAGCACTGACTGAACGGCACTACATATATGTTATTGTTTCCACCGTTTCAATTGTTTAATGTCTTCCCAAACAAAAAAATCCAGTGGTGTCAAGTCTGGAGCGTCACAATAACACATGTCCAGTGCCATTCAACCATTGCTGCTGTGGAAGAAATATGCCAAACCTGTCTTAATGATCAAGTTAATAACTTTGAACAAAATTTAATATTCAAATTCCATTTATAAAGTAGTTGGAATACATATTAATTTATTTATTATAATTTAAAACAATGAAAATCTTTAGACAAGAATATCTCCTAAATGAAGCGTTTACAGAGATATCTTCATAGTTAATTATTTTCTAGTTTTGAGATCCTTGGTTTATATTTTTAGTTTTGTCACACAACTCTGAAACCCTCTGTATATTAAAACTCATTTTTCCTTTGTGTTAATGAAGAATACATAGCATGAATAGACTTCTAATTATTTTACTGGTTAGTAAGCAAAATGAATTTTAATATAAAAAAAAATCTTTGAAATCCATGCAACACTAAAGTTAAATTTTTGAGTCCATTTAGTATTATTTTGAGGGTAAAAAATGAATGATATATACTGTTGTGAATAATAATGTGTTATATACTTAAATATAATACTTAGTTATAATAATTAAATATAGATACCATACTTAAATTGTAAAAAAAATAGCAGCTTTTAGAAAAAAGTTTAAATATCCAACACATTGTTCCAAGTGTAGTTTTAAGTAATATTAAGTATATGGTCTTCTTACATTTATTTTGAAAATGATCAAGAATTCAAAAGTCAACATTTTCTTTTTTATAATGTAATTAATTAAAATTAGTCAAACATTTATTAATAAAAAGTTGTTGAAATTTATATTAGCCTTTTTTTAATTCTGTGGTTCTTACAAAACAAAAACCAAAATTAAAATTATTGATTTAAACTAAATTGTGATGGCATTAATATTTAGTTTAATTGGTCCATCAAAATCTTATCATAAATATTTACTTAAATTAATTTAATTAATCTTTGGTAGTCTTAAAACAAATCCAGTTTAAAAACTGTTTCTCTTTGTGCACTGCTTCCTTAATAATTTGTTGACGCCAATTTTATATTTTAATAGATCTATTTGGATTTTTAAATATAATAAAAAATGTCTACTAATTAGATAACATTCTAAAGTCTTTATACAAATTTTAAAATTTAATCTGATTAAAATGGCTTCAAAATAAAATAAAAAATTACTTGAAAATTTATAGTTTATCATTTTACTATCTGATTTTATAAAAATTGCTTTATGAAATTTCAATAATCAAGTTCTGCATGTTTTGTGGAGGGAGGATACAAAATTTTGTTTAAATATGATATTTTTTTTACAAAACATTTAACAGTTATAGGTAAAAATTATATTTTGTTGCAGTAACATTCATTTAAAAATTTTTACATTAGATCTTAACTCCTTGAAGATTGAATTAAAGCTACGGATTCAGGAAATAAGTAACAATGGTAAAACTAAAAAAAATATTTTGGTATATCCCAGACAAGTAAAAAAAAAACCATCAAAATTTATGTATTTGATTTGCATAATAAAAATTTATAAATTGTTTTGCTTGATTAATGATATTATCGCACAACTTGATACACTCTGGTATCCAAAATATTTTCTCTTTTAATTCATTAAACTTGTGTCAATCATATTCAAACTTCCTCCATCTTAGATAGTTGAGATAGTAAACAGTTCTATGAGTTTATACATATATGTATATGTAGTTGACCGTAAAAATTTAAATATTTGAAGATGGTCAGGGTTGCGGTCAAAAAAAGAACAAATAGTTTTAAAAGTATTTGTTCTTTTTTGAGTTTTAAACTATTTTTTCTTTTTTTGACCGCAACCCTGACCATCTTCAAATAGTTCTATGAGTTGTTTGAATCAAATTAGCATTCCTTTACATTTATGTTAATGTATTAACTTTTAGAATAATAACAATATAATTGATATAAAAATGATTATGAAATTTCTTTCTTTCAGCTCGGAAGAGAAGACTACTAAGGCAATTTCTCTACCAAGAAATTGCTCAGCAATACTTCAGTGACCTGGAAGGCGAAGAAGAAATGAGTAAGATGGAAAAAGATAGTACCTACAAGACTGATTTTCAAGGAGGTGGTTTTCAAGTAGTCGACATTGTTGACAGTGCAGATCCAGAGGTATTACTACCAATAATTATCAAAATTTTAAGATAAATGTGTATTTGACAAACAATAATAATACAATTTACACAGTACCTCGATGTGTACATCTTGTACATATCAAGCTTATTTTTTATATAACAAAAATGTATGCAGTTAAGAAGAAAGAAACCTTGAATTGTATTCAGAATAAAACTATCTATTTCATACAATAGATAATTGTATTTGTTTGTATATTAAAAATTAATACACATGTACATAGTATTGAAAATTAAACAAAAAATAAAGAAATACTAAGCCTAAAGGTCCATTTCCATGTGACCGATTTTCCGTTGTGCAAGTTTGACACACTAGTGCAATCTGTTTATAAATGAACTGAGCTTCGAAAATAAAAGTTATAGGTATTAATTCAATTTGGACAGTTTTGAGATGTTATATGTCAACACTATTAAAAAAAAAAAGAAAAATTTTAAGTTTATAACTTATGTTTACAAAAACAACTAATGTCACTGATGGAAAGCCTGAAATAATGATCCAGCTACGTGATACATCTCATTGTGGGTACCAACCTTTTGAATTTTAGAAATTATTTCTTCTTCAATTTTAAGTTATTAAAATAAGGAGATTAAAAAGTATATACCTCTTTGCTAGCTAAGAATCCATAGTTTTAAAATACTTTGAATTAATTAATATATTGTTATTGTGTTTCTGTTTTATTAATTTTATACAAAAACTGGCCTTTTTTTTTTTTTTTATATATATTGTGGTTCAATGACATTTTTCTGTTGGTTCCTTGTAGCATATTTGGGTTCAGGTATCATATTATATTCATTTTTTCAGGTTCTTTCTAAATATCCACTTTATACTGATCTGGCTCACTCTGTCTACCTGGATAAAATAAAAAATATCAAGACATCATTTGTTTCCAATGATCCACAGGCTGTGTTCAGGAAAGCTTCGTTTTTTTCTAAGCCATTTTATGCAGAACTAGAATGATCGATAATGGTTAATGAAGATGTATATTGATATTATTCTAGAGGCTGTAACCTCATTATAAGAATAATTTATAATAAATGGTGATGTTCATTAAGTATACTTTTTGTTTTTATATGCATACACGCACTTCATACACAATACCAGCTTTATAGAACTAATAATAACAATAACAAATCCTAGATATTTTATATTTTTTGTGCAACAAAATGTTAATTGTCTGTAATGCCATTGGAAGTTAGATGAATATACCATGTATTAGATTTTTTTACTAAGAATTTATAGCATGGGTACGCTTTGTGTCATAGCAACCCAATGTATTTGGGCGGCATGGCTAAATAAAGCATTTCTCTCTGCAATTACCAATTACATTCTTGTGTGATAATTATTTTTACTATTTATTGTTAACCAACGTTTTGTCCCACTTTGCAGGGCTTCTGCAGGTTTGTCTGAGGTTCTACTATCTCTTCTTCAATCAGACAGCCCTGACGAAACTCTGCAAACTGGGGCGAAACGGTTAACAATAAATAGTTTTCTTTTACCTTTATTGACAGCCACCTGGACTATTCTCCTACAAGATTATTTTTTTTCTCTACAATTCCAAGTAATTGTAGCTCCTACTTAGATCCCAGTGACTTCATTTTTTTTCATCGAATTAAGGAAGACCTGTTAGGGAAGCAATTAAACACGATTCGAGTGGCAGCTTTGATGGGTCCCTTATAAACCTATTGCATGAAGAGTTCCAGGAAGCCTATGAACAATGGAAAAAATGCTGGCAGAGATATGTTGATGCCAGAGGGTCATATATTTAAGACTTTTAGTTCGCTGTACAGAAACACTTGATCGATTTTCGTTTCTGATACCAGTTTTGAAACTTTATGAATGCACTATGTGTAGTACATTTAAGATGAGTTTGCCTGTGAGTAAGGGGAGGTGAGAGATTTGTCTTTTCTACAGTAGATATGTTCCTATAACGACTTCTGACTCTCCAGAACTGTACCCAGCATGCATAGTACGTGTTTTCCCCTCTCAAATCCTGTACTGCACATGCTCTGTACAGTTCTGGATAGTCAGAAGTTGTTGGAACAGACATACTCATTTTACTGGACTTCCTTTCCTAACCTTACCTTTTCTCTCCTCAACATACATCTGTTATTTTACAAATAGAAATTCCTTGTATCAGTTTTTTCAAATTTGTTTTTCATTAATATCGAAATATAACTTGATCATGTCAAGTAAACTGGGTAGAGGAAAAAAAAAATCCACTTTCAAACCAAAAACATAATTATGAACTTATTTCGATTCATGAAACAGAGGCTGAGAGTGGTCCAATCCATATTCCCTCAATTATGAAAAATTTCCCAGGCTACTACTGTCTCAAAACACACTTTGAGAAGCATTATATAAGAGGGTGAAGCTGTAGAGAGGGGTGATAAACCTTGTTTTGAAACTCCGATGAAGAAATGGCCAATAAAATAAGTTAACATTGACACGTTTGATAAAGAAGCCATTCGCAGACTAGTGTTTAATTTTTATTTAAATGATAAAAAAACTAATGTCTTTGAGGGACATTTTACAAAATATTAGGGGGAATAAAGTGGAAATAAAGACACATTAGGTAAAGAAATAACTTAAAAAGAAGTTTGTTTTTTTAAAAAAATAATTATCAAATCTCAAAAAGTTTTTCCCTTTGATATATTTGCCAAAACAGTGGTTCCCAATGTGGGTGCCACCGCCCCTGGTAGGTGCTGCAGCAACTCAGGTGTGAGGTGAGGGCCACAGGTGGATTTGGGGGGGGGGATAAATAACTATAAGTTAATAACTACAATATTATTGCTGATGAAACTAGAGCCGACGATTACTAAATTGGTAGCAGCGCACCAGGTTCATCCTTCTCATTAAGATGATTTTGAATGTTTTAACTTTTTTTGTTTTAAATTCTATTCTGAGTTCAATAAATAGTTTCATAATTTCAAAGTTCAATGTTTCTAATTTACACCTTTCTTAGCTATATTTATAAAAAAAAGTAGTAACATTAATACATATATATTTCCTAGTAATTGCTTAAATTTTTAAAATATTAATTTCCAGAGTGTTAAGAAATATTTTTCCTGGAATCAATAAGAAACAATCCCAGTCAAAGATGAAGAATAACCTAAAGAAACAAGTAACCTGCTATTTATCAGTCAGGAACTTGGTTACACTTTAGCGCTGCCAAGTTCCTGATTGCCTCTTGGATAGAAAGGGGTTTGTTATAGTGAGGAGGGGAGAAGGAGCCAGGATAGGGGTGTGCAATCTCCCTTTTCCTACAGACAAACTCATTTTAGACATAATACACCATATTATATAACAAGCTTACTTGTATTTATTATGAGATTAGAGCAATGGGTATTTAAGAACAGAACAATTTTTTTTACCTTAGTGAAATATATTTTTAATTACATAAGTAGAGCCGAGTTAAAAATAATCACTTTATACACCTCTCACCTCATGCTCATTTCAATTTGTCAATTTCGTTCAGAATTATACAAGGTTAACACTATAATACAGAACACAGCCCTCTTATGATTTTTAACATATAAATTTACATAACATTATAGAAAATTGTTAGAAACAAAATAGTATATATTATATATCATAGTTTATATTATATATTGGTCCTCAACTCAATATACATGTTTACAACAAAAAAAAAAAGGAAAAAAAAGATAAAATGAAAATTACAAAATTAATGATAATATAAAATAATTTCAGCTTATTATAAGAAGTTGAGCATGATATTGATAGTAATAAAATATAGAAAATCGAAAAATATAACACAGTAAATATTAACTTATATCAAAAACACATTGCAGTATCCTCTTCCTTTCATTCTTTATGAAAATATTTATGTTTTTATTTTCAAAGTAAAAGCATTCACTATTCCATCATATACACCCAACCCTTCCATCTATGTATACAGTATTTTTCACACATACGCAATCAGTTAAATAAAAAGTAAAAATTCTAAATTTAAGTTATGCAAATTTATTATATTGATTAATATTCAAGTAGTAGATTTTTTTTTGTTGATTGATTCCTCTATTGTATTCTGAAGTTAATTGAAAAAAAAATATCGTGATTTTACTCTTTTATTTTTTTAAAAAAAGGGGGTTGATAGGAATGCGACATTGACATCGAAAAAACATTTATGTTCTGAAAATCGATGATTTTTTAATATCGATGTTTTACTTTTGTCTACATTTTCCAATTTTTTTTTAATGCAAAAGTAACATAATAAAAACAAAAATAAATATAATATAATGATAATTATAAGAATTGAACTATAGTTAAAGTCGCAATTAAGTATTTGTCAGTAATTATAAGAGATAGTTGACTGTGGATGACGTACGAGGAGATGGTTGGAGGTGCGGTCAAAGAGAAACACAAATAAGTTGAATTAACCTATTTTATATGAACATATTAGTTATTAATAATTTAGAAATTGAAATATCTTGTTCTGTTTTTAGTCCTGAAGAAGGGTAGAAACTCTAGTCAAAACGTTGGCACAATAAAATAGTTTAATCCAACTTATTTGTGTTCCTCTTTGACCGCACCCCCAACCATTTTCTCCTCGTATTTGTCAGTAATGGAGACATCCGTTCCATCAGAAAGAGTTTTTCTCCCCTAACTTGTGCGATAATTAGTGAAAAAAGAAGTAGACTTAAGCGGGAAAAAGTTAACAAACTTTTTTTTTAAAAGATATTGCGAATAATAAATATTGAGGAATTTAATAACTATATGTTCCAATAATTACTATTCACTATATACGGTAAAGAAGAATAAGCATGTTCAGTTGTTCCCTAAATGGTGGTTTTGGATCATTAATTCAAAATAAATATCTAATTAATTTTCTGCTGTATATTTAATTTGTAAATAAAATTTTTATTTGTAAATTTTTTTTTATATTTAACTCCATGGAACCAAATTCAAAAAGCTTTTAAATTGTTTAAACTATATTACTGAAACGGATGTTCAAAAACATTGATGTTTTGTTGTCGATGTCACATCCCTAGTGGTAGATTTGGAATGTAAATATATTAAAAAGAAATATATACTTTTGTAAAAAGAGGTTAGGAAAAAGATAGGCTCAGGGAGGTTTTATATTGTTTTTTCTTCCCCCTCCCCCCCCAAAAAAAAACAGTCAGCTATCACACATAGCTATTGGATGCCCTCATTATCCTATTTACTTCTAGGATTGATCTTTTTTAAGTTAATATAAATTATGTAGAAGATTTTAATTCTTTTTCAAAGCAACTGCCATAGAAGAAACTAGTACGGAAAATAAAATAACTGTATAGAGGGACGGGTGTATATTTAAATGTGTATATCAAGATCCTGATATGACCAGGTATGTACAATACATATTTTCCCTACAAAAGAGAGTAAATAATTGACTCCTTTGAAAAGTGGTAACTTACCATCTACACTTGGTTTTTTAATACCGAAAATAACTACTCTACTTTTTCAGTACACTAAAAATAATCTGTAGGCTAAGATGACTATAGTTGGACTAAATTATATCTGATCTTTCCTTAATTGATATATATATTTTTTTTATCAAATATTAATTTTCTCATATATACAAAGATATTATTCTTTCTATAAAAACATAGTTACTCTTACAAATTCATTACAAAGAGAGCTGATTTTTTTTTCTTTGTTACAGCTATGTTTTAACCAAATTAAAATAATAAAAAAGAAAAGAGACAATACAGTTTCATAAGTCTTTAGTTAACACTAACATCTAAATGTAAACATTTTTTTCTTCCCTAATATAGCCATAACTGAACGTAATTTTCTCAAACAAAATAAAAATTATCTTGAGTTTTGTTTACTTAAATACATTTGCCATTAAGTTATAGGGCCATATTGTTCTTTACACATTTTTATACTTTTTTTTTTTAATATATTGTAAAGTAAAAAAAAAAAAAAAGATCATTACAAAAATTAAACAACAACTGCTTAGACTAAATTAAAGAAGCAATGAAAAACATACATTATATATAAATACGTACATATTGGTGCTCATAGAACACGAATCGACAGGAACATGTCATTTGGCTATGTTACAAAAACTAGTTTCCTATTACATATCAACTCATACATATGCAAAATAACGACTACAAAATACAAGAAAATATAACAAAAGAAAAAAATACTCAAAAAGTATTCTTCCGAACATTTAATACGCATATTATACAATACATATTACAAAAAAAAAATTAACAATAATTTCAAGAATTTTTAAACAAATTTAATGTTTAAACAAGAAATCAAACTTATATTAGAATAAGTAATTATATGTTTTCTTTTATGGCTATGAATAAACAATGGCCAGTGTAATGCAATACCTGAGAAATGGAACAAACCAACAACAGAAAAATAAACAAAAAGAAATTAAGGACAGAAAGAGCTTTCTGTGACTAGAAGGAATTTAAAAAAGAAAAAATAATGAATGTACATGGTTCAAAACAATTAAACAAAGACATACTAATAAAAAAAAAAAAAGAAGAGAGATTTCTTTAAAAATTAATCAGAAATACAATTAATTCAAAATATGTATATTTCAATAGATATGTATACATCGAAGACAAGTTTCTCTTTGAAGATTGTCATGTACAATTAGGCTTTGATTTGTCTGCCGACATTGGTTTATGAAACCGATATAAGAGAAAGAAAAATAAAAAAAAGAATAAATAACAGAAAATAACCTCTCACTAACAATTACAGCTTTCTATAATAATAAATGAGCGTACGGTGGACTAAATTTATTCGGGGGAAGGTTGAGAATCTGACAAGTTCTCAGAGGAAGTCTCGCTTGAGTTGAACGATGATGGTCTGTTTGACAGCCTCCTCTGCCGCAGGGTTGATGCGTCAAAGTTTGGGTGTCTTCTCGCATGTTTACTGAAAAGAAAAAAAAATTGGAGTTAAAAAACATAATTATTTAATTTGTGTCAAAGGGTTCAAAAATTTTGAACCATCTACCTGTCACTCTCATGCATATTAGACTGTGCTAAACAAATTCCGACCCTAGAATTAGGCTAAACCTCTTCAAATAAATAAATGATTATTGAGGATAAGATGGTTGGTGATGCGGTCAATGGAGAACACTAATAAATGAATACTGAATTATTAGTGCCAACATTTCGGCCAGAATTACAATCCTTCATCAGGGCTAAGAACAAAAAAAACAAACAAAACCATACTGAATAAAATGTAGAATGATTATAAAATAAGGTTACAGATACATAAATAGTGTTGAAATATATGTATAATCTAAGTATTAAAAGAAGATAAAGACTGTTTAAGAAACATAATAGTAAAATTAAGTAAGAGGGAAAAGCAAATAATACACATACGAAAATCTAGTTCAGAAATATATATACAAAATTTTTTTTTTATATATATCTTTATCGAAATTTACAAGTGTACAAAATAATACATTCAGTAAATTTGATGTAAGATCATGACATGATACAGGTGTGTAGAGAAGCTATCCATTAGTAGCACTAATGTTTTTAAATTAGCAGGACTCGTGGCTGTCTTCTTTTTCAGTGCCTCAGAGGATTGTCAGGAATGGAAGAGGAAGGAAGCTAGAAACTAGTGGGTTTGGGTTAGGGAGTTTATAATGGAAGGGATGATATCTGGTTCGGGCTGGATCGGTTACATATGGAACATTAAGGTTTTATTTGTGACAAAGTAAAGAGCATTAAGGATTTCATGAAGGATTTTGAATTGTAAGATACAAAAGGATTTTGAACATTTAATGGAGCCCCAATGCTCAACTCTGTATGTCCAGATTGGCCTTATTACAATCATGTAGATCAGTCTTTTTAATGAATTGGAAGTTTAGACCATTTTTCTAGTAAGTGCTGTAATAGTCGAAATCGACGTGCAGTTTCCTGTCATTTCAGTCTTGTGTGAGGATTGCAGGTTAGTCGTTTGTCCAGATGTAGTCCAAGGTAGCAGATCTGTTCGACAGGGATAAGAGCAAGATTATTAAAGGATGCTGCAGGGCAGTCGGTAGGTTTATGACAAAGGGTAAAGATGGTTTTATGGGTTTCATTGGTATTTATTTTAATCCTCCAATTTCGACACCATTCTTCAAGGGCTGTGATATGGGATTGGAGTGTTTGGGATGCAATTAAAGGGTTATTAGTTGGGATAGGATTATTGGTTGATATGTCAGCTGAAAATTATTTTATTTATTTATTTTTTTTAAATTACATTATTTTAAATAATTTTCATTTTGTACATAATTTACTAACTAGGTTTTCATATGTATTTTATTATTTGCTCTTTCCTCTTACTTAATTTTCTCATACAGCCTTTATTTTCTTCTAATATAATACTCATACAATATATTTAGTCTTCCAACACTATTTATGTACCTATAATGTAAGTTATTTTCAAATTATTCTGTTATTCCTTTTATTCTCTACGGTCGTAATCTTTTTACTATATTTTTCATGTATAGTTAAGTTAAATTATTATAAACAATGTGATTCAAATGTTTCATTAATACATTATAGCAAAGACTAAAGGGTAGGTTACACTTAAGGTGCAACTTTGCCAAACTTAGGCAAATTGGCAAATGCGCAAGTGTGTGGATAGGTTATTTGGATTAGTTGGTATAAGTTGGCTTAAATTTGTGTTCAGTAAGCCTTGTTTTAGAACAGATAAACGTTTATGCCTTCCCTGTTTTAATTAATTAAAAAATTTTCCCAACATTCAGATTGAATAATTAACTCCATTTTATGATTTTATATTTTGAATCTACATGTTTACCAGTTGCCACAAATCCAATACTTATAAAAATGCATGGTAAACAAAGGAAGCAACAAACTTCAATATCCACTCGTTTGTTTTGTTCTTTTGGCTTTTGTCGGCTAGAATATTCTATTTACTCTATTTTCATTATAAAATAGTAACAGACTAAAGATTGGGGAAATGAAAAGAAACGTAATTATAAGCAATGTAGGTTGTAGATGATAAAAATTCATATGAATAGTACAACATAACCTATAAATTCAACATTTTTTCTAGAATTTTAATCAGAAACTTTTTTATTTAATTACCTTGGCATATAATGTCTTCATAAATATATATTTGTGCTATGCTAAATGAAAAATAAACTGTTAAAATTAATTAGCAAGATTTGTAACGATCTATTAATTGATAGATTTATTTATTGATAGATATTACAATCTGCCACACAGTTGTGGGCAATAGGTAATAGTGATGGATGAACTCATACATAATAAAATAAAATAATAAAAAAAAAATACAAAATAAAATAAATAAAAATAATAAAAAAAAACTCTCTTAAAATATATACAAACAAAAGAATAGACAAGATGAACATAATCAAACTATCTGTATGAAAAATAAATAAATAAAATTACATAATGATAAAATAATATATACAATATGTAACGATCTATTTACACCGAATCGATAGAATTCGAAAATATACAATGTTAAACTACAGTTAATTATTGAATTCGATTGTTGGGGAAATTATTTAATTAATTAAAACACCAGAGAGAATAAATATTTATCTGTTCTAAAACAACGCAAACTGAAAACAAACGTGTGGAATGCAGAACAAGTGCCTTTTGATTTGTGTCCGAAAAGTGGCATCCGACTAGTACAAGAGCCGGGAAGAAAAAAATCTGTGTCATTTCACTCCAATTTTTTATTACTTTAATGAAAACTATGTATAATTACTAGTCAAAATTGATGAGTCTGCCAAGTATAGATAGGGAGATTAAAAAATATCGGTTTTTTCAAAACGTTAAAAATAATTAATTTTTCATTCGGAGCTCTATATCTTTAAAACTACCAATAACAATAGAAAATCTAAGAGAACATTATTCAAAGAAGAGTAAACTTAAAGCCCTTAAACTTAAAGCTAAACTGTAAGCCCTAATAGAGCTATTTACGTTCAATAGTTCTCGAGACATAGCTTTTTAAAAAGCAATATTTCCTAAAAATGTTGTACAGAACGTAATGAAATATCAGAAGTTAGTGAATTTATTTTGAAAAATCTATATCTCAAAAACCATTTGACGTACAGATTTCTATTAGCACTCAAATTAAAGCTAGTTTAATGAGATATAAAGTAGTTTATTACGTTTAATTTCGTAGGAGTAGTAATATTCATAATATTTGCTAAAATAAATTGATTTATGGTTGTCATTATGCAAAATTCATATTCATATGTGGTTATCATAAAAACTACTACCTCTACGAAGATAAGTGTCATAAACTACTTTATAGTAAGTTAAATTTCCTTTATTTTGAGTACCTTAATTTACTTTAATTTGAGAGAACATCATTTAAAGTAGAGTAAAATTTCTAAAATATGAGCCCTAATATTTGCGTACAATAGTTTCTAAGATTTAGTTTTTTAAATTTTAAAATTTTCATTTGCCAGATTTATATTCATATGTGAATATCATAAAAACTACTACCCCTACGAAGATAAGGGTCATAAACTATTTTATAGTAAGTTAAATTTCCTTTATTTTGAGTGCTGGCAGACATATGTGTCTTATGGATCTAGAGATATATTTTTTTAAATCAAAAATCAAACATTTTATACCAACAACTAGAAACAGTTTGTGAATTTATTTTAGCAAATATCATGAAAATTACTATTCCTAGGAAAGTAAAGGTCATAAAATACTTTATAGTACATTAAACTAGCTTTAATTTGAGTGCTAATAGACATCTGTACGTCAAATAGTTTTTGAGATGTACATTTCTCAAAATAAATTAACTAATTTCTGATTTTTATGAAATGTTGCTTTTTAAAAGGCTATATCTCGAGAACTATGGGACGTAAATGGCTCTTTTAGGGCTAATATTTCAGCAAATTTACTCTCCTTTAAATAATGTTCTCTTAGATTTTCTCGTGTTGTTGGTAGTTTTTAAAATATAGAGCTCTGAATGATAAGTGAATGTTTTTTTAAGGTTTTGAAACAGCCGCCATTTTTTATTCCCCCAAGCTATACTTGGCAGACTCATCAATTTTCACAAGTAATTATACATAGTTCTCATTAAAGTAATAAAAAATTGGGGTGAAATAACTGGCTTTTTTTCTTCCCGGCTTTTGTACTATGTAGTGGCAACTTTAAAATTAGGAGTAAATATTTTGTTTTAATTCTCTTCACTTAACTTTACAGTTTATTATATGTATGGTTAATTAAATTAACAAGTATTTGATAAAAAAATCTAGAACGCAAGTTGGATTTATAGGTTATGTAGTATCATTTATATGATTCCTATCATCTACCACTTAATTTGCTGGCATTTGTGTCTTTCCTTTCTTTTCATATATATTTTGTTCCTTTTAATAACGAATTTTTTTTTTTTTTTATTTATTTATTTTTTTTTTTAGTTGATAGATTTATTTATTGATAGATATTACAATCTGCCACACAGTTGTGGGCAATAGGTAATATTGATGAATGATCTCATACATA
>NW_027108161.1:146715-149122 GCF_000696795.3 Halyomorpha halys
AAAAAATAAATAAGTAAAAAAAAAAATAAATAAAAAAAAAATAAAATAAAAAAACTCTCTTAAAATATATAATAACGAAAATAGAGTTAATAAGCCAAAGGAACAAAACAAGCGTGGATACCGATTAAGATAAGAACTTATCTTTAGGTGCTTCTACACCTTTGCCAAACTACAGCCAATTCGCGGCATACTCAAGCGAGTACTTGGCCCTTTGGGTACAAATCAAAGGGTGCTTTTGTAATGCATCTACACGTTTGTCTTCAGTTTGTATTTCGAGTTTTAATTAATTAAAGAGTTTCCCTAACCTTCGGATTTAATAATTAACTCTAGTTTAATATTGTATATTTTAAAATCCTATCGATTTGGTATAAAAATACTTTATTTAAATCTTTTTAATTAACTTTAGCAATTTATTTTTGATTTAACTTGCCTCTTATATGCACTTATAAAGACATTATTTGTCTAAGTAATTAAATCAACAAGTCAGTGATAAAAATAGTAGAATTTATAAGTTATGTGGTACGATTTCTATGAATTTTTATCATCTACAACCTACGTAGCTGATATTTACATTTAATTACATTTTTCCTATCTTTATTTTGTTCCTCTTTATGAAGAACAATAGAGAAAATTGAATGTAATAGCCGACGAAATTCAAGAGAGCAAAACAAGAATCGTTTAGATCCCGAAGTTTGTTGCTTCCTTTCTTTACCAAGCTGTAATACTAGATCCAGAATTATGCATTATATTAATGTTGTATATTATTATGTCAGAAACAATTAGTTATTTTTTGATGTGAAACTTTATATTTAAATGTTTTTCCTTTAAAATAAATACATTTTTAAATTAAGAAGAAGATGGGGAAGGGGTGCTGTCAAAAGAGAACAAAAATAGTTAACAACTATTTATTTGCTGACGTTTCGTACCACATTGTGGAGCTTCATCAGGGATAAAAAGATAAAAAACAATTCTAAAAATATTTTCACATAGTAAGATAATAAGATATAAATTTTTTCACCCTGCTCAAACTCTACAAAGTGGGGCGAAACGTCGGGAAATAAATAATTTTTGACTATTTTTGTCCTCTATTGACCGTACCCCTGACTATCTTCTTCATAATTTGAAATTATACGGTCAATTATTTATATTTATATTTCATTAAATGTTCTGAGAAAAAATTAATTATTATTAATTACAGAAATCAACGAACGGTATATGAATTATATCAATTTTCCATATATCGCAATAATTCCTCAACACCCATTAGACCAACAGGAGTGAAATCAATTCAGTACATAATATTCTGAAAACTAATCGTGTCTAGTTCTCAGCCGAATCGATTTAATGATAAGCTTGTTATCAGTAGTTTTTGACAAAAGATAACAACCAATATACGGTGATCTTTTTTATAGAGCATTCAGCAGCTAATAAAAATTAGTTTCATAGTTTAGCCCCTAAATTTCTCATAACATTAATAATTAATAATAATTATTATTATTTATCCCCTAATACCTGTCAACAGATAAAAATAAACAAAATTATGGTTAAAATGTGCCTCCCGACACAAAAAAAAAAATATTTTGACTGCAGATCATGTACCATCTCCTTCCTGAGAACTTATGGATCTATAACTGAACTATATTTCCAAGAAAAAATATTATTTTTGATTTAGTTCATAATGTAATCTATATGCTAAACTGCAATCTAATGTACAAAAATTAATTAAGATATTAATGAAGACCTGAAACTCAGGTCGAAACGTCAGCATAAAATAAATAAATATGGTTTTGTTTATTTATGTTGTTCTTTGCTGACCGCACCCCCCGACAAACTTCTCCAAGTACAAAAATTAATAATTATGAGAGATAGTTGACCGTGGATGATAAATGAGGAGAAGATGGTTGGGGGATTGGTAATAAATTAATATTTTGTGAGTTTATTTTGTCAAATATCATAAAAACAACTACTTCTACAAAGATAAACATAATTAACTATTTTGTAGTAAATTTAACTAGCTTTAATTTGAGCGCTGGCAGACATCTGCACGTCCAATGGTTTCTGAAATGAAGTTTGTCATAAATGAAACTTATTGTTCGAACAACTATAAATCAATTTATTTTAGCAAATATCATGAAAACTACTATTCCTACGGAGGTAGTCATAAACTTCTTTATAGTCCATTAAACTACCTTTAATTTGAGTGCTAAAAGACATCCTGAGATTTCTCAAAATAAATTAACTAACTACTAATCTTTCAGTAGATTTTTAAGAAATTTTGCTTTTTAAAAGGCTATATCACGAGAAGTATGGGATGTAAATAGCTCTTTTAGGGCTAATATTTCAGCAAATTTACTCTTCTTTAAATAATGTTCTCTTAGATTTTCTAGTGTTGTTGGTAGTTTTTAAG
>NW_027108161.1:150236-155093 GCF_000696795.3 Halyomorpha halys
TATATGTGATGTGAGTTGATGATCATGATACAGCCTTTTGGAGAACTTACCTATTGGTAAAAGTACAATACCATTTCTAGATTCTAGATTATCAAGAATGAAGATGAAGTAAGGTAAGACAGACAGAAGGAGTATTCATGATCTTTAGTTTAACATGTTAAAGCGTGTTAAATGGAGATATTTTCCCTTCATTTATCATGTTAAAACGACATAACATATAACATGGTTGAAAGTCTGTTAAATGGAGAATGGCATCAAGAAACAGACCAGCTGAGCTTATTCATTACAATTACTCAAACAATAGAAGATGAAATATAATATCATAGAAGTAAGAATTATACAAAATAAATAATGAAAAGTAGTGTAGAAATAACACAATAAAAGGTGCAGAAGATATAAGTAGTGCCTAAAATAATGATGAATGCAAGAAAACGACAAAAGTGATTCAATTAGCAAGAAAAGAAACAAAAATATACATTCAATGAAAGAAAAATGTTACAATAGGGATATTTATGATTTTTAGTTTAATATGTTGAAGCGTGTTAAATGGAAAAACTTATGTCAAATGGAGAAATATTTCCTTCTTTTGCCATGCTAAAACGACATAACATATAACATGGTTGAGAGTCTGTTACTAGGTCTCTTAAATGGAGAATAACGTCAAGAAACCGACCAGCTGAACTTACTCATTACAATTACTCAAAGTTTCGGCCCACAAAAATATACTTAGGACCCACAGAAGCTTTGTCCAGCTAGTGAAGTAAGATTGTTTCCATTTTTTGTCGATTAGCCCCGCGTATCATGAGAACCGATTCCGATACATGCCAAAACTAAGCAATATTAACCGAAATCAGTTGTATGAATTTCAGTCTGTACCCTCAGGATTGGATCTTTTTATATATGTAACGCAAAACCTTTTGCTTAGAGCTGGATAGCTATTGTTAAAATAGGATGTAGTTTTTTTTATTCTGACGAATGTAGATACCCCATCTTTGGTATAATGTTTGTTATTAGTTTATATAAATGATCTTTAACTCACCATTTTTGTAAAATTACTACAATTGATTATTTATTTTATGTATTTCACGGGCTAACTATATTTGTACGGGGCTTGCCCCATAAACAAATAAATAAATTATTAAATTATTAATCTAAACTGATGATTGAATACAATAAACAACTTTCACCGTAGACAAACAAAAACAGGAAACATAGGTTGTTATGAGATTATAAGGTGCCAAAATTTACTGTCAAATCCTTTATATGTGCCAGTAAGATCACATGCATACGCATTATGATTGGAAGAAGAGATATAATGGAGTGAGCAAAAATGAGAGGAACTCCATGTATGTGGTAGAGGAGTATAAGTCAGTTACCGGTTGCCTTCGGTCTTAGTTTAGATTATAATGGTGTATATTACTATTAATCTCAAGGTAAACCTGAGCTCCGAAGGCGTGGCCAACTCTTCTCTCTTTGGGTACACTTTTCCTTTGAAGAAGAATATGGTATGCCACTCCCCAAGCAGCACGCGACAGGTACGGACAACTATAAAGCAAAATCGATAGTACGGTAGCAGTGCCAGAGCAAATGTCACAGTTTACGCGATAGTAGCTGCGAGCATTGCTGCCATGACAGTCGCGTTTAATTTCACTGTGGAAAATGAAGGGCGGAATATTTTAATTAAATATTAAAAACCTTTAGTTGAAAATCTTAAATAATTCTATGAGGAGAAGGTGGTTGGGGCTGCGGTTAGTAAATAACACAAATAAATTGAGAGAACTTATTTAATAGTGCCAACGTTTCGGCCAGAGTTTCTAGCCTTCATCAGGGCTAAGAACAAAGAGCAAGATAATAACCAATGAATACAAAAAAAAATATAAACAGAATGATACATGTAAATAATTATACAGAATGAAAATTAATAAAAATAAAGTGATGAAAGAAGTGGAAAATAAAATGTTAAATTAAATATGTAAGTAGAATAACATAATCAAGGAAATAAAAAGATATATAATGTAAAGAAACAAAGAAATATGAATATATTAATTTAATTAAATGTTCTTAGCCGTGATGTAGGCTAGAAACTCTGGCCGAAATGTTGTCACTATTAAATAAGTTCTCTCAACATATTTGTGTTATTTACTGACCGCTCCCCCAACCACCTTCTCCTCATTAAATAATTCTAAATCAAAATCTATTCCTTCGTCTTCTATTGTAGACTGTGATTGGGCTCAAAAACTTTAAAGTTATCTAAACTAGTTGATCTCTGCAATATCGCGTGAGATCTCCCAACATCGATAACTGCATTGTCGATTCCATAATCGCTCAGAAGTCGATATGTACTGCAATGCTTATTCATCGGGGGTGATTTCATAGGTCATTACTCTTTCTACATTTCCTTCAGGTAACATCATCGCTGTTCGCGAATCAGGATGAAATGAAATTTATTTTTAACTTGAAAAAAAACAAACTTAGCGCATTATTACACATACATTATACATTGATTAAAATTGAATTATTAGTTTTATCGCAATAAATTAATTCATATTGTATTGTTCTAGCTTATAAATTGTACCAGCCTCCACAGCACTCTAATTATCAAAAGTAATTTCTGTATGTTATTTTGGCCCCAACCGATAGATGTTGTCATCTGTTTCGATCATACTGGATGTATTTTTCTGAATAACTTTTTTTTTTGGCCTGACATCCGGGGCCAATGAGTAAATAAATATTAAAATAATTTTTTATAGGTTCCATATTTTTGTTCAAAACACCTGCATCCAGCCAGGTTTACAATTGTTAAAAAAAAAAAATCTCAACAGATCTCAACATGCCGATCACACTCATTTTAGCATCTGTAAACATTTTGGTTCTTCTCTTTTGTTTTGATGGATGACTTCAAGACATTCGTAGTATTATTTTAGATAGTCCTTAAACACGGACTACTAGAGAACAGACGCGGCTATTGGAGATCCGAGAAGGAAATACAAACACATCATCGCATGATATAGGGCATTACAGAGGTCCTCTTTCTATACTGGTCAACTTTCGGCTGAGGACAAACATTTGTCTTGGCTTTTGCCGGGAGGATGGATTTCACAACAGTTCATAAAATAGGGGATCATTCAGACGGCCATGGAACACTTAAGCAAAAAAAGAAAAATATATTCTAAATAGATTGGAAGATAGTCCCGGGGGAGGGGGTCAATAAAGGTATCAAAATAGTAAAAGAAAACTATTGTTAACTAACGTTTCGCCCCACTTCGCAGGGCTTCGTCAAGGCTGTCCAACTGTAACAAAGATGATCTTTTTTTTTTTTCAACGGTTATCATAAACGCTGGAATTGGATAAAATGTTGAGGAGTTATGAACTATTATATTAATAATAGTCACAAGAAGGGAAAAAATCCTTCAAATAAAACAAAGTGAACAATTTCTAATTTTTAATTTCTCTGAAAAATGGTATTTAAGAGTCTCAGGCGACTCTTAAAAACAATTTATTTTTATCTGCTTTACTGTAATTTTTTTTTTTTGAATAACAAAAATTAATAAAAAAAATTTTTTTCTTCTTCAGAAAGAGGCAAATCCTTTGGCATAAAATAACCATGAGGATAACATATACTTTCAACCACCCAAAACAGCTCCATTACAATGCGATGAACTATATGGCAGCGCATAAAGTATAAACAAACAAATATTAATTTTTATATATTAGATAACAGTTTAGCATAGAGATTACATTATAAAGTACATCACAAAGTTCTTCATACTTAGCGAGTGACCATTGTTTCTTGGAAGTATAGTTCAGTATACGGTAGGGTACGGAATAAATAATAATAATTATTATTATTATTAATTTTTTGAGCAATTTAGGGGCTAACCCATAAAACTTATTTTTGGATGTTCGATAATTGACCATGTATTATAATAAAATGAACATGGTTCGGGTGCGGTCTATGAAATACCAATAAATAAATATTATTTTTTGTATATTAGATTTGGCTGAAAAATATATAAATTTGTAATTTAAGTATAGCATATGCGTATTTTAGTAATTTATTCTAGGATTTGTTAAATAGATATAAAAAAAATATGGTATTATACTTCGATAGCTACTCTTCTACTAAACGTAAATAAAAAAAATATTTGAGGCTTTCTAAGGTAATTTATCTGAATTTTTTATTTTTTTTTATTTCGTAGTTATCGTAATTTATCATATGATACACTAAAAATTTCGTTCTGCAGTTTAGGAAACGACTGACATGGAACCATCATATATGACTGAAAAGAGAGGAAACTGCACTTCGATTTCGACTATTACAGCACTTACTAGACAAACGGTCTAAACTTCCAATTCATTACAAAATACTGATCTACATGACTATAATAAGGCCTATCTGGACATGCGGAGTTGAGCTTTAGGGCTCCACTAATCCATCAAATTCCTCTGGAATCCAATGGTTACTCGAATCCAAAATCCTTAATGCTCCTTACTTTGTCACAAATCAAGTCATCCATCAGGACCTCAATGTTCCATATGTTACCGATTTGGCCAGAACCAGATACCATTCCTTCCATGATAAACTTCTCAACCACCCAAATCCACTTGTTTCTAACCTTGTTTCTCCTTCATTAGCTAATAATCCTCCTAGGTGTCAGAAAAGAAGATGGCCTCGAGATCTTTTCTTTTAGAAATATTATTGGAGTTCTTTCAATGGGTAGATACTCCACATGTTTTTATCATGTCACTATATCACCTACAGTAAATTTACTTTTTGTATATATTTTTATACAATTGTAAATAACAATAAATAAATTATTATTAAAAAAAAAAAAGAGTTTAGGAAAACAAAATCTT
>NW_027108161.1:155473-157692 GCF_000696795.3 Halyomorpha halys
CATAAGTAGAGATGGGAAATTTGTTTTCACTACTATATTTGACTATAGAGTCAACTACAAATACATATATATTCTTCTAGAATATCTCATGGTATTTTTTATAATTTTAAATATTTTTTTTTGTTTATATTTTTAAATATTTCATGTTTCACATTTTTTTAAAAACATGTTTTCCTAATAAGTACATATTTTAGTTCATGTATCCCTATTTCATTTGGTAATATTTTTTAACCCAACGAAACTTCGTCTAAATTAAAAAATAAATATATAATCTTTACACTTTATTAAGACTGGCCATTATTGTTTAAATGAATAAATTTTATCCAATTTTAGTCTCAAAACAATTTTTATTTCTTTATAAGTCTGAGGTTTCGGCCAATTCGGCCATCCTCAAAGAGAATTTTAGAACCACATAATTTAAAAAAAAAAATTATGCAGGCTATTCTGCCCACGTCATTAATTTCAATCCACAATTGCCCTATTTTGTCAATTCTTCATATTAAATTAAAAATTAAAACTTTTTATCATTGTCAACCTTCTCTATTATAATTTATATCAAATTTAGGTTGTGGCCGCATTGGCCGAAACGTCAGACTTATAATGAAATAAAAAAATGTTGTGAGACTAAAATTGGATAAAATTTATTTATTTAAACAATTAAAAAATACAATTCATAGATATAAATTGCAAAGCAGATAGTTCTCAATTATTTTCTGAGGAGTCTAAAGTACATAAGGGGCATTCATGATATTGTGTTAAATGTAAAATATTTTACCATGTTAAAAGTATAGGATTGTGAGCAGCCCTATTTAAAGTCATGTTAAATGTGTAAGAGCTCCTAGCGGATTTTCTGAGCACCTTGTTTTATAATCCTTCCTTCCAAAACTTCATGTTATTGTTTATTTATAAGTTTTCACTAAAGTACCTAGTTTATTACAACATGTCTAAACTGAGTGAAAAGTGGACTTTCTGTAAAAGTTTGACTACTGAGTGCCTTGTTGAGGAAGAGAATTAAGATGAGCTAATTGACTACTGTCATGACATTATTACTATTGTCATCTATTGCTTTATTTGTTATAAAAACAACCAAAACAATACTAACACAAACTACGAGCAAGTAACCTAACGCAACAACAAATAAAATGATTACGAACTTAGCTGGTCTGTTGCGTGGTTAAAGTTCAATTTGTTATAATACAACAGTTATATGGTATTATAATAATGAAACAGTTTATTAAAGAATTTACGGGGAGATCTAGAAGAAATTACGATATGATTGAGTTTGGATTTTTCGGTTTTGGAGTTGGCTACGTTCCAACAGACCCAATCTTCTTAATTCTAAACTCGATATATTTCAGGATTTTTATATTTCCTCTCTTAAAGGTTATTGGCCTTATGTTTGGCTCTGATATTTATAATTGGTACACAGGATGTCCCATAGAGCTGAAAATCAAAATTAACTTAATAATGAGTTTAAAATTCTCGTGTTCTTTTAAAAGTATTATTTTCTCTGTGTAAAAATCATTGAGTATTAAAATAAAAACTATGTTTAATTTTTTATAAATATAGGAGATGGTTAGAGGATGTGGTCAGTTCAGTACACAAATAAATAAAAAAATATTTAATAGTGCCAACGTTTCGGTCAGAATTTGAAGCCTTCAGCAGGGTTAAGAACAAAAAACAGAATTATTAGAAACTAACTAACATTATATATACAAAAATAGTGTTGAACGACTGTATGATAAAATTAATATTAAAATTAGAAAAGTTAGGAAAGAACAAATAATAAAATACATATGAAAATCTAGTTAATTAATAAATGTACAAAATGAAAATTATTTAAAATATAGTGATGACAAAAATAGGAAATAAAACATATGTGCAGGTAATTATGTAACTAAAATACTAAAATGAAAGAAATAAAATATGAAGTTATATAATCCACAAGAAATTCAGAAATATGAATATTTCAAATTGATAATAATTACTTAAAATTAAAATTATAGAAACAATATGCGAAAGAAAATATATGTAATTAATGAAATATGTAACTAAAATACTAAAATTAAAGAAATATAATATAAAGTTATATTTGTTAAAAGGAGTAATTGAAATAACTTGATTTAATATATTTTATAGTTAAAATTTATAGCATTGTACAAATAATAAAAATAAAATATAAATTGTATACTATCCAGAAGAGTATTAACAATAATTAT
>NW_027108161.1:157991-161667 GCF_000696795.3 Halyomorpha halys
ATTAAAGTTGTAATGTAATTACTATAAATTTTAACTATAAAATATATTAAATCAAGAAGGTAATTATTATAATTATTATGAATAGTATACAATTTATAATGTATTATTATTGTTATTTGTACAGTACTATAAATTTTAACTGTAAAATATATTAAATCACAAAGGTAATTATTATTATGCGGACAAAAAAGAATAAATAGTTTAAAACTATTTTAGTGTCCGACGTTTCGCCCCACTTTGCAGGGCTTTATCAGGGCTGTTCAAAGCGAAAGGTTTGGTTCAACCTTAACATTAACGGAGATTAAAATAATTTAAAACTATTTGTTCTTTTTTTGTCCGCAACCCTGACCATCTTCAAATATTTCCATTTTTACGGTCAACTACATACACATATAAATTTATATTTTATTATTATTATCTGTACAGTATCTTAAATAATGACTATAAAATATATTAAATCATGAAGGTATAATATTGCATACCTATATGAATTTGTATGGATACCTATATGTATTATAGACTAAACCTATATGTATATGTATGTATTTATTGAAGTATTTAGTTTCAATTCACAAATTTGTGTTAAAAATTATAATCGAAATACTGTATTTTAATATTAACTTTGAATATTGATATAATAATTTACTAAAAATAATTGAGCCAGATTCCATGGCTACGTCGTAATATAAGCCAATAAATACATCTAAGATATTTTAAAACAATATATCTCTGTTATATTAGGTTGAATTAATTAAACTCTTTGAAAAAAAAATATTAGAGATTCCTGAAAATGCACACTACTAATTGAACAAACAGTCTGTACTAATTATTGTTCGACAGAAAAATTAATTTATACGTTGTAAAATGACAACAGATAACAGATTGATAAGTAAGACGATTAAAATCAAATTACCGATCGGTAACACGAAACGTATCGACAATTTCAGTACAAACTGCTAAGTTAATTAATTAACCACTCGCCATTAATGTGTATTAAATAGAGTCAATTAACTGCCCAATGTTGAGTAGATTGACTCAATTAACGATAAAAACATCTCATTAAAACTAATTGACAACCCTCTTACTGTTTGCTTGTGTCCCTAAATGATCTGATGGCGAAAAACTGCTTTCCGTGAGGAGTCTATAATTTATTTTTAAACACCACCTCCTAAGAAACGGTGCTATCTTGATCGATTTGGGACTGATTTTTTTACAGGAATGATAACTTTGTAAAAGTCTCTTAACCGTTCGTTGATTCGTTAAAAAAAATATTTACAAACTTACAGATGGGCAGGTAAATATTTTATTTTTATTTATTTAATGATATTTACAACTGTATTTAAATAAAAATACATCCAGTAAATTTGATCTAAGATCATAATGGAGTCTTACAGATATGTAGAGAAACTACTCAGTAGTAGCACTCTATTAATATGTCTACTTTCGAAGGTCTCGAAGCCATCTTGTTTTCAGGTACCTATGAAGATTTTCAGGAATGAAAGAGCAAGCAAGCTTAGAAACTAGTTGGTTTGGGTGGTTAGGAAACTTATAATGGGAGGATTAATATCTAGTTCGGGCTAGATCGCTTACATATGGAACATTAAGGTACCAATCCTTCCATGATAAACTTCCCGATCAACCAAACCCACTTGTTTCTAATTTTTAGTTTCTCCTTCATTAACTGGTTATCCTCCTCGGTGTCAGAAAAGAAGATGTCCTCGAGATCGCCTCCTATAGAAATGTTATTGGAGTTCTTCCAATGGGGAGATTCTCCACATGTCTGTATCATATCATTGTATAACTATCATCAAATTTACTAGTTATGAATACTTTTATTACAGTTGTAAACATAAATAAATAAATTAAAAATTAAATATGATCCGTTACTTAGGACTACGTCTCGACAAATGACTGACATGGAATCCTCATACAAGACTGAAAAGACAGGAAACTGCTCGTCGATTTCGACTATTACAACATTTATTAGACAAACGGTCTAAATTGCCAATCCATTACAAAAGACTGATCTACATGGCTATTATAAGGCCTATCTGGACATACGGAATTGAGCTATGGGGCGCCACTAAACCATCAAATTCCTCCGGAATCCAATCCTTACAGTCCAAAATCCTTCGTAAAATCCTTAACGCTCCTTACTTTGTCACAAATCAAGTCCATCATGACCTCAATGTCCCATATGTTGCCGATTTGGCCAGAACCAGATACCATTCCTTTCATGGAAAATTTCCCAACCACCCAAATCCACTTGTTTCTAACCTGGCATCTCCTTCATAACCTAATAATCCTCCTAGGCGTCTGAAAAGAAGATGGCCTCGGGATCTTCTTCTCTAGAAATGTTATTGGAGTTCTATCAATCGGTAGATTCTCCACATGTTTGTATCATGTCACTATCTCACCTACAGCAAATTTACTTGCTGTATATATGTTATACAGTTGTAAATAAAAAAAAAAAATATTTTCATTTTGTGGTGCCGCTACGAAATTTAAACCAACAAACCGGCGCCGATGCCGGTGACGCCTTGATTCTCTTACCCACAAGCGAACTTTCCTAATTGGAACATGCATAAGCTAAATCAGTGATTTACAAAAATCTGCTGACCAATAAGCAGTAAATTAAACAAAGCACGGCAAATCGCTATTCCATCCAAACTTGGGGCAAACGTTAGTCACTCTGGGAAGATATTTCAAAATTAGGTGGATTTCGTGTTATTTTTATTGTCCATTTATCTCTAAAAACTTTTTTGATAAACACCCAAATATCAGGAGAGATAATTACTAAAGTAGTTCTAACAATAAATCCTCACAAAAATATGCGTTGCTATACCTTGATGCAGTCCATTCATGGTTCACGAACCGCCTGTTGGGAACCACTAGTCTAAACGAGCTTTTCAACTGTATATGAGAACTTCTTTCATTTACTAAAATTTTGGACATTATTTAGTGCAAAGCTTGTACAGAGACCGGGTGTGTCCTGGGTGCCATTTCTGACCTTGGAGGAAGGAGTATAATGGAGGGGGTAAGCTGGCATAAAAAGTGAAGCCAACAAGGCGGGGCTTATGATGGATCAGGGGCGTGGCAGAGGAGTAGGGGAAGCGGACGAGCCAATCACTTTCTGTTTTAGTTTAGATTACAATGGCGGACATTCCTATTAACCTTCCTTTCGAGGACATGGCTTTTTTGTCTACACTGTTCCTTTGAAGGAGAGTAGCATGGCTGATATAATAGAATAAATAATTATCTACCGAACCCTGTCCGAAGTTGGGAACACAGTGCCTTATCCACTTCTATCCATTTCCTCCAGTTCATTATTAGTAGGAATAAGATAATATATAAGTCAAATTAAAGACTAAACATGGAGATAACAAGGTGGAATTAAATGTTCTTGTTATTCTTACTTTTACAACTGTTAGTTGAAGATTATTTTAGACACGATTTCTTGGCAGCGGTCGCAGGTGAATGAAGGCACCTGGTTCTGTAATAGAATCTCGTGTCTTGGCGTGTATTTATAATTGCTCACTTCCAGATTGACCTCTACTAAATGTCATTCATCGGCTAATTTTATATATAACCATAAATATATAACCATAAATATATAACCATAAATATATAACCATAAATATATAACCATAAATATATAACCATAAATATATAACCA
>NW_027108161.1:161717-166751 GCF_000696795.3 Halyomorpha halys
TAACCATAAATATATAACCATAAATATATAACCATAAATATATAACCATAAATATATAACCATAAATATATAACCATAAATATATAACCATAAATTTATTCTCTTATCTAGGATATTAGAGGATGAGAAAGACAGTTGATGAACTTTTTGAGTTCTTCGAGCATTCTAACCAACACCCTAAGTCACAGTAAAGTACCATGTGTTCTCATGTTGAAATAGGTAAAAATTTCAACATGATTTCGGACTTTTGTTCATCTAGTACAAGAGCTCAAGAGGAGAAAAAAGGCCTGTGTGTGTCTGTATGTGCACAGGGAGAGAGAAAGAAAAATATTCTTTCATGCTGCCCAAATACATCGGGTTGCTACATTACACAGCATACTGATCAATCCGTGATCGGACATATATAAATTACATTTTTTGATATGATACAATATATAGAAAGATAAATTTTTTGTTTTCCACAGTATTCTTTTACAATTAATATCAGTCTACAAGCTAAATACAAACTAAATAGTACAAGAATAGAGAAGAAAAAAGTCAGTTATTTAGTTATGCGTGAGAGGCCTCTGGTTTGGATCTCGCGGAACAATACCAGATAGAACAAGGAGCTTCATAGAAGGCCTAGGTGTTAGCATCGGGGATATTGCCATCTTAGCAGAAAATATTATTTTGGACTCCCTGGGGATCATACACCATCACCTGCATGGGAATTAGCTCGGAGATTATTCATTGTTTTATTTATTTATTTTAATATGTGTACCTGTCGATTTGTGTGTTTTAACTTATTTATTCATTAAATTATTTTATTTTATTAGTACTATTATTTATTTATTTTTTAACTTATTTATTCATTCATGTGTTTCTTATAACCGGCTTTTTATTATATTTTTCTTTGAATCTATTTGTTAGTCTTGTTCTCGTAAAATGTATTTATTTGTTTGTTTTTTGGTAAACTGATCTACTGCTGTGACTATTATTAATGGTCTGATCTCACATTGCCGTCTAATAGTGAATTTGTTTAGCGGGTCACTGGAGAGGATCTAGAAGGGAGAATTCGGGAGAGTGAATCTGTTGATCGGGTGAATTAAAAATTGTGAAATGGTGAAATTGAAAGAACAGAAACGGGAAAGAAAAAAAAGGAATGAATTGAAATATTTGTATTTGGTGTATAGACTGAAAAAGGGGACTGTAGGGAAAAACATTGTTTTCTTTCTATTTTATTATACCATGCAATTATATGTAATTTATATATGTCCGATTACGGATTGATAAGTATCCTGTGTGATATAGCAACCTAATGTATTTGGGCAGCACAGATGAATAAAGTATTTCTCTCTCTCTCCCTCAACGTCCCATCCCTCTCCTTTCATTCCAAAATCCTTATCCAGCCAAACCCATTAGTTCTTAACCTCTCATCTTTAACAATCCTTGATAATACTCCGAGGCGCCAGAAAAGAAGATGGCTACGGGATCTTATAATACAAAGCAATCATTGAAGTACCACACTTGGGTGGCTTCTTCCCAAGATTATCATGTGTTCTGAAACATTTATCACATTTACTTATTGTGCGTGTAAATTTCAAGAAATAAAAAATATATATTTCCCCGATGAAGATATTCTGTGAGAAGAAGAATCCTGAGTCCCGATGAAGGAACTCCTACGCAGAGGAGCACGAAGGTCTGCTCCAGGGTCACCGCTTCGTGGAATAACAATAAAATTTAAATAACACAACCACAATCTACTGTACAAGCCTTAATAACCTAAGAAGAAAGAAACAATCGGTGTTAATCATTTTAATAAAACAGGTGAAGGACATCTTTGTTTCTTTTATATAATTTAACAAATAAAAAAGATGAAGAAACAGGTGATTTTCACCGCCTTTCAGTACAAGGAGGGGAGGAGGGAGACAAATGTTTATACCCAATTTTTGATTAATTTAAAGAAAACTATGTATAATTACTAGTCAAAATTGATGAGTCTGCCAAGTATAGGTAGGGGGAATAAAACATGACGTATGTTCGAGGGAATGGAGTTCCAGTGATATGCAGCTCGGGTATAAAATGATTTATCAAACGCAGCAGTTCGGTGACGTCAGATAAACGGGACCTGGTAGTTTGGGATTGGATTGAGAATTTAAATTTCAGATTTTCTAGGATATAGGAGGAGAGTTGAGCACTAATTACTTGGAATACTATGGAATAATTACTTGTCTAGTAAATGTTGTAATAGTCGGAATCGACGAGCAGTTTCCTGTCTTTTCAGTCTTTTATGAGGTGTATAAACTTAAGATAGGAATCTGGTCATTTGTTTTTAAAGGTTTAAAAAGTGTATAGTTAATAATAACATATAATTTTTAATGGTGAAGACGGGGTAAAATGTCCTGAAGTAGGCAGTATAAAGACCTAATTGAATTAAACGTTAATTATAAGTTGCGACCAATAGGAACTCTGAGAACACACCGCTTCTGTCTAATTGGTCCGGCCGATTCGACAAACTGCCTCGTCTCTTTGCCAGGTCAAAAGGCTCTTCGCCTAATTATAGGTACCATTTTGGAAATATTTTATTTTATCGACTTGGAAGTAATAACTTCTAAATGCCACTTCTGCAAATCAAAAATGTTAAAATTTTGCAACAAGAAATATAACTATTTCTTAATATATAATATCTTTTAAATTTCTTGAGACTGGTATTTATTGTTTAAATAAATTAATTAGTATCCAGGTTAAGTCTCAACAGTTCTTAGTTCTTTAACAGTTCAACGTTTCGGCCCATTAGGCCATCCTTGAGGATCTTTGAAGACAATTTGACAGTTAACAGGTTTTATTATACAATCAATTTTAACAATAATATAATTATTAATAATTTAACATACCTTACATAAATATATATAAAATAATTTTAAATAAAGAAAAATACTTAAATCTAAATATTTGTATTCAATTCTTACAATCCAAAATCCTTCATGCTCCTTACTTTGTCACAAATAAAATCATACATAAAGACCTTAATGTTCAATATGTAACCGATCTAGCCCGAACCAGATATCACTCCTTCCATTATAAACTCTCTAACCACTCAAACCTCCTAGTTTCTAACCTTGCATCCTCTTCCATTCCTGGCAATCCTCCGAGGCGCCTGAAAAGAAGATGGCCACGAGACCAGCTAATGTAAAATGTCATTATAAACTACCAATGGGAAGTTTCTCTACACGCCTGTAACACTCCAATTTAACTTAGATCAGATTTACTGAATGTATTATAATGTACAGTTGTAAATAGCAATAAATAAATATTTTAAAAAAATTATTTATATATCAGAGAACATAAATTATAGAATGATTTTTAAAACAGACACAAGACATAGATTTTAAGCAAAATTATTATATGAAAAATATGAATAAATTTTATGTTACTATTTACAGTTAACTTTGATATGAATATTAATAATGAAAGAAATAAAAATTTAGACTAAAATATATTTTGAAATAAATTAATCATAAGCCTGACCTGATTATAAGGAAGGTTAAAAATATTTTGTTGATAAGATAGTTGATAGTGTTAAATCAAAAAGTTTTTAAAAATAATATAATATTGACAAAATAGGTAATTATACATAAGATAAGATAAGCTTATTAATAATTAATATGATTCTCTATTAATTTGTTGTTTCACAGGGTGATTTGTAATTAATGACCTGGGCAGAATAGCTTACAAAACGTGTTTAAGTATTTAGATTAGTAAGGTGTAAATTTATATTTAAGGTATGTTAAATTATTAATAATGATGTTTATCTTAAAATAGTTAATAATGAATGTGTAATAAAAGCTTTTAACTGTTAGATTGTTCTTGAGGATGGCTGAATTGGCCGAAACGTTAGAATCTTAAGGAACTAATAAAGAGTGTTGAGATTTAACCTGGATACCAATTAATTTATTTAAAAAATTCCTATTTCTGTTAAAATTGAAGTTTTTCAAAATCTGTTAAATGAAAAACTGATTAGAAAAAATAATATTAACACAGGGCATAATACTTTTCTAGATGGATTACTAATCTTTATCATTGTCAACAATAAACTTGAGGACCGCAAATAATAAAGCAGATCATTTTACAATTTTTTTTTTATATAATTATCTTAAAATCTATGAATATTAACTTATTTAGAAAAGAAATAGTATATCTGAAAAATGATAGAAAAAAAAAAATTAAATTTATCGAGGACTCCACTAAACCATCAAATTCCTCCCGAATCCACTCCTTACAGTCCAAAATCCTTAACGCTCCTTACTTTATCACAAATCAAGTCATCCACCATGACCTCAATGTCCCATATGTTACCGATTTGGCCAAAACCAGATACCACTTGTTTCTAACCTGGCTTCTCCTTCATTACCTAATAATCCTCCTAGGCGTCTGAAAAGAAGATTAAGAAGACCTCGGGATTTTCTCTTCTAGAAATGTTATTGGAGTTCTATCAATGGGTATATTCTCCACATGTTTGTATCATGTCACTATTTCACCTACTCCAAATTTACTTGTTGTATATATGTTATATAGTTGTAAATAACAATAAATAAATGATTAAAAAAAAATTATCAAACTACCATATATTAGTATATTTGGTAAACTTACTTCAAACTATATGGTACCATATCTGTTCAATCGCTTACTAGAAGCACTAATAAATAAATCAACCGCAAAGAAAACTAAAAAAGAAATATTTCACTGCGTACTTTTTTGATTATATGATTCCGAATAATTGATTTTGATTCACAAAATGACCATATCTTCCTGTATTTTTTATCAACTCCACATAATTATTCATTGTATTACGATTAAAATTAGGAATATATGTGTGTTCTTTGTTATATATATTATTTATTTATATATTACTAGATCCTTATTAATATCGTATTCTTATATAATATTGTTTTATTATTATATTAATTCACTAATTGTAAATTTGGAGCTTTATTATTCACCTCAAAGTCCTTTCAGTTATTTTTATTATTATGATTTAATTAAATTATATATTTT
>NW_027108161.1:166936-174161 GCF_000696795.3 Halyomorpha halys
AATAATTAAGATAGAATTCTTATGACCAGGAGTAAACATTATGAGCACGTGGTACCTCGCCTTATTTAATCCTTCGAGCGCCGAAACCTTGAGATAAACACACCCAACTTATAAGTAAGCAAGGTCAAATTGTAAGTCCTTCAAGACATATATGCAGCCGCTTCTATTTCGGGTTCATTACATCAGCCTAAATCTTTTTTAAAACCTAAATCTACAAGTCTTGACCCAATCCACCCATCTACGCTTCGGTCTACCTTGGATGTTATAATCGTTGGTTCAGTGTTTTTTTAACTTTTTAGAGATCCGTTCGTTAATAAACTCTACAACTTTTTTTTTATTGTATTTATATATTGCAATTTACAACTGTATTTACATAAAAACATATTAAGTAAATTTTATGTAAGATCAAATTGGAGTGATACAGGCATGTAGAGTAACTACCCATTGGTAACATATTTTTACACTAAAAGGTCTGGAGGCCATCTTTTCAGGCAACTCGGAAGATTGTCAGGAATAGAAGAGGAAGCAAGGTAATATCCTAGAGTGTTTGGGTGGTTAGGGAGTTTATAATGGAAGGATTGATATCTGGTTCGGGCTAGATCGGTTACATATGAAACATAAGGTCTTTATGGATGATTTTATACAATTCAAAGTATCCTTACATATCCTTAGCATTGAAGATTTTACGAACACTACAACCTTAAAACCCATCTTAATCGCCGCAATGCTATAACCTGAGTTATATAATAAGTTTGAGTTGTCTAGTTTTCTAAAAATTCCGGTTTACTCATCCTTTTTCGGTCCGAGTACAAGAGTCGGGAAGAAAAAAAGGCAGTTATCTCACCCCAATTTTTGATTACTTTAATGAAAACTATGTATAATTACTAGTCAAAACTGATGAGTTTGCCAAGTATAGGTAGGGGATATAAAAAATGGCGGCTGTTTCAAAACCTTAAAAAACACACATTCGGAGCTCTATATCTTAAAAACTACCAAAAATACTAAAAAACCAAAAGCACATTATTTAAAGAAGAGTAAATTTTCTGAAATATTAGCCTTAAAAGAGCTATTTACCTCCAATAGTTCTCGAGATATAGATTTTTAAAAAGCAAAATTTCTTAAAATCTACTGAAAGATTAGTAGTTAGTTAATTTATTTTGAGAAATCTATATCTCAGGAACTATATGACGTACAGATATCTATTAGCACTCAAATTAAAGCTAGTTTAATGGTCTATACAGAAGTTTATGATCTCTCCCTTCGTAGGAATAGCAGTTTTCATGATATTTGCTAAAATAAATTGATTTATAATTGTTCGGAAAATAAATTTGATTTATGAAAAACTTTATTTCAGAAACCATTGGACGTACTGATGCCTTCCAGCGCTCCTCGAATTAAAGCTAGTTAGATTTACTACAAAATAGTTAATTATGTCTATCATTGTAGGAGTAATAGTTTTTACGATATTTGACAAAATAAACTCACAAAATGTTTATTTCTAGTTGTTCCTATAAAATGTTTGATTTAAAAAAAAATATATCTCTAGATCCATTAGACGTACCAGACGTACTCTAGATCCAACATATATCTGCTAGCACTCAAAATAAAGAAAATTTAACTTGCTATAAAGTAGTTTATGACCCTTATCGTATAGTTTATGACACTAGTTTTTATGATATTCACATATGAATATAAATTTAGCAAATGAAAATTTGTCCGAACAACTATAAATCAATTCATTTTAGCAAATTTCATGTAAACTATTGCTCCTACGAAGATAAACATCATAAAATACTTTATAGCTCGTTAAACTAGCTTTAATTTGAGTGCTCATAGACATCTGTACGTCAAATGGTTTTTGAGAAATCAATTTTTCAAAATAAATTCACCAACTATTGATCTTTCAGTACGTGTTATTTTTATGAAATGTTGCATTTTAAAGAGCTATATCTCGAAAACTATTTAACGTAAATAACTCTATTACGGCTCATAGTTTAGCAAATTTACTCTTTAAATGATGTTCTCTTAGGTTTCCTTGTGTTGTTCATACTTTTTAAGATATAGAGCTCCGAATGAAAAATTAGTTTTTTTTATCGCTTTGAAACAGCAGCCATTTTTTATTCCCCCTACGTATATACTATGCAGACTCATCAATTTTGACTAGTAATTACACATAGTTTTCATTAAAGTAATCAAAAATTGGGGTGAGATAACTGCCATTTATTTCCTCTTGGGCTCTTATACTAGAATATTTTAAATAATACTTTATTTTTGAAAACCTTAAGGCGCTGTTCATTCCTTAGTGTAAGAGGCCACGTAACGCATCCATAAAGAACAGTGGGGATGATATAGTTTTGCAAAATTCTAATTTTATAGTTTTTGGAAAGAAGGTGAGAGTTGAGCAGTTTCGAAATTGATAAATTTCCCTCCCGCCTTCAATCTCGCTTTTATTTCCTCATCGATTTAGTTTTTTTCTAGTTACCATAGAAACTAAATACTTAAACCTATCTACCTGTTCAAATGTATACCCTACTTTATCTATACCACCGAAATTTCTCCCATTTCTATTGAAAAGTATTTATTTCGAGACCTATGGTTTTTAATTAATTATGTTTTCGAATAACATTAAAATTTCGTGGTGACCTGTTAATTAAGCTGTTTGGAGCTCTGAGGGAGACAAGACGGCCATGTTGCTAACTACTCCTAATTGGAAATGATCAATGCGTGCATTTCGCTAATTTGGCAATTTCCGTTATTGCTTGCAATGGTAGATCTCTGTTCAGATTTGATAACATTATCATTAATATGTTTACATAATTGTATTTCGTATGTATTATTATCATTATAATTATATAAATTTTTATAATGTTATTTAATTATCTATTGTTTATAAATAAACTAATAATTGATGTAATTATATCAATAAATATTTTTAAAAACTTTATAACCTTAACACTTTCTTGAGACTGGTAATTTTTTTAAAAATAAATAATTTAAATTCTATCCATTTTAATCTCAAAACCTTTTATTTTTCTTATAAGTCCAACGTTTCGGCCAATTCGGGCATCTTCAGGGACAATATTAATACAATTTTAGAATTATATGATTTAAAAGCTTTGAACTCCATTCTGCCCAGGTCAAAACATCAATTTCTAATTAGTCAATATTCACTTAAAACAAAATCAAAAACATTTATCACAGCCACTATTCCTTAAAACTTTATCACAACAATCAATTGTTTTCAATCAAATGTTTTTGATTTTGTTTTAAGTGAATTTTGACTAATTAGAAATTGATGTTTTGACCTGGGCAGAATAGCCTGCATGGAGTTTAGAGTTTTTAAATTATATAATTTCAAAATTGTATTAAGATTGTCCCTGAAGATGGCCGAATTGGCCGAAACGTTGGACTTGTAAGAAAAATAAAAGGTTTTGAGACTAAAATGGATAGAATTTAAATTATTTATTTTAAAAACTTATTTATTAAGGGTGATCACAAAATATGGAAATGTTTAAAATTAAAAAAACAAATACAAATATTTGAACTAACTATTAACAATAGTTAATATTTTATTAACAATATTAAAATTTTATGTTTTTGTACAAATTTGTTTACTCAAAAAAGCAGAAAACCTACATATAATGATCTCAATGGACATAAAAAAATAAATTAAATTAATTATAAAATGAAGACATTTTTAATGGTCACTTGGTTTTTTGTAGATTTTGGTTTTCTTTGAATTTCTGAAACAATTCAAAACGGACATTTCATATGAAATAAGTCAATAATATTATGATTGGGATGAAGATGGGGGAAGACATTACAGAAATGTGGAGTTAATAGAATAAAATTGTGATATTTTTTTGTTTATTATATAGTTTTATATTTACAAAAATTGTGTTGAATGTTCAAAATTTGTTTTTAATATTTAATTATGGCATAAATTATTTTAGCGCCGGTACTCAACATAGACATTTCATTCTATCTCATTAACAAATCTCTCCTAACACATCTTCCTACAGTGGTTTAATTACTGAGGTACGGGGGATGTTAGAGAACATTTATTACACAGATAACGTGGCCTGACCTGATTATAAAAGGAATATTAACCTTTTTATTATAGTACGTAAAACCTCTCAACAGAGGACAACTTTGTTCAGACCCTGTTAGTTGGTCGAAATAAAACAAGTCGGCCAAATTACCAATGAATCGTAAAGGTCATATTGCTACCTTAAATTACTCACTCAACACTTAGGTCAGGTTTATAGATGCGGTAAAACAAAAATATAATTTTGCATTGTGTTTTATAATATAATTTTTCGAATACATCAGAGAAAGAAAAACTTTTTTCAAAAAAGTTGTTCTGCCGAATTGTATTGGGTTGCTAGATACGCAGCGTTTAATTTAATTTAAATTAGTTTAAAACTATTTTTTTGATTTAAATCTTATAAAATATAGGCATAGTCAAGTATCCTATCTTATGAGCTCTGGGATCCTCAGGTAGTAGTGTAAATATTATATATAAGAGTGTAAATGTGACTAGAGATTATTTTATTTTTATTATTACTTTATTTTATTTATTTTTTCATACACATAGCTTGATTTTGTCCATTTTCTTTATCTTTCTGTTTGTATACATTTTAAGAGAGATTTTATTTATTTTTAGGTGATTTTTTTTTCACTTCTTTATTTATTTTTATTCTTATTTTCTTTTATTTTAGTATAAATGTGATCAATTATCATTATTACCTATTGCTCACAACGTTGTGGCAGATCGTAATATCTATCAATAAATAAATTTAAAAAAAAAAAAAAATTTCCTCATACTTTCCTAACCCAATACTACATCTTTCCTCTTCTTCCTCCCTCCTTCCGCCCCCCCCCCCGATATACATACATAGAATAAAATAAAAATAATCAAAATTTTTAATAAGTAAGAATATGAACACTTAAAAATCTAATAATCATATTTTCTTATATAAGTACTATTTAATTAAAATCTTTAAAAAAAAAAACAATACTCAAGAAATCTGGAAGGATATAACAATATGCATACAGTAAATATTTTAATATGTTGAGTACCGGCGCTAAAATAATTTATGCCATAATTAAATATTAAAAATAAATTTTAAACATTCAGCACAATTTTTGTAAATATAAAACTATATAATAAACAAAAAAATATCGCAATTTTATTCTATTAACTTAACATTTCTGTAATGTCTTCCCATCTTCATCCCAATCATAATATTATTGAGTTATTTCATATGAAATGTCCTTTCTTATTGTTTTAGAAATTCAAAGAAAACCAAAATCTACAAAAAACCAAGTGACCATTAAAAATGTCTTCATTTTATAATTAATTTAATTTATTTTTTTATGTCCATTGAGATCATTATATGTAGGTTTTCTGCTTTTTTGAGTAAACAAATTTGTACAAAAACATAAAATTTTAATATTGTTAATAAAATATTAACTATTGTTAATAGTTAGTTCAAATATTTGTATTTGTTTTTTTTAATTTTAAACATTTCCATATTTTGTGATCACCCTTAATAAATAAGTTTTTTAAATAAATAATTTAAATTCTATCCATTTTAGTCTCAAAACCTTTTATTTTTCTTATAAGTCCAATGTTTCGGCCAATTCGGCCATCTTCAGGGACAATCTTAATACAATTTTGAAATTATATAATTTAAAAACTCTAAACTCCATGCAGGCTATTTTGCCCAGGTCAAAACATCAATTTCTAATTAGTCAAAATTCACTTAAAACAAAATCAAAAACATTTGATTGAAAACAATAGATTGTTATGATAAAGTTTTAAGGAATAGTGTCTGTGATAAATGTTTTTGATTTTGTTTTAAGTGAATATTGAATAATTAGAAATTGATGTTTTGACCTGGGCAGAATAGAATGTATATTACATATAATAAATAAAAATAGTTTTAAAAAACAGTAATGGATGTATACGTAATTGAAAAATTAACAAACAACAAAAAAATAATATTAATAAAATAAATAATTGATTTTGTACCGAAAAAATATTTGATGAACAAATATAAATAAATAGGGAGTTCATATTAGAATGTAATTCATCAGTCTAGAAGTCAGTCTCCAGAACTCTTTAACTGCTGGTAACAGGAAATAGAATTTTGTAAAACGTTTTTGAAGAATGGACTATTTCTTATACACCAAGAATCGTCTATCTAGGACTTTTAAATTGATGTATTTTTTTTTTCATTAATAAATTAAAAATATAAATGATTGACGGTATTATTTCAAATTATGAATAAGATATTGGAAGAAGATAGTTGACTGTACGAAGTACTATACCCTGCACCTTGCAACGTTTTTTTACTATTTTGACAACTTTATTTACCGCCATCTATCTTCAATATGAATAAGATAGTTAACAATTATTTATTTTCTGACGTTTCGCCACACTTTGTAGAGCTTCATTATGGCTAAAAATATACAAAAACAACTAAAAATATTTTGACATAGTTGGGAAATAAGATAAAAAATAAACAAATTGAGGTAGGGTTAAAATCATTCAAGTAGAAGTGAAAAGAAAAAAAAAATTACGTACACCATTAATACTAATATGGTTTTAATCTAAACTTTAAATTGACGAGAGAATACACCGTAGGTTTAGGTTAGTTTAATATTGATGGGGCGGTTGAATTTCTCTTAACTCACAACAATAAATAGATGTTTTTATGATTCACATTGCAAAAAAAAAATTAATACCCATGGGAAAAATAAATATGTACTATGTAAATATAAAAATATTCCTATTACATATACTCGATCATGGGTTCGATAGTAGAAATGACCGATTGGCGAATGTCACTATCAGTTGATAAATTGATAAGTACTATCGATTATTTTATACTTTTCAATTATTATAACTTGATCTAAATTATTAAATATTTATAACTTGATATATATATTAATTTTATTGAAATGCATTTCTTTTTTAATGCATGTATATTGATTTTTTTTTTTAGATTTTAATGATTTTAAATTTTTTTTTTTTTTTTTTTTTTACTATTTTGTACCTTTATTGAACACCACCCAAACTATCTTACCAACAAAAATATATTCTATGTTCAATAATATTATCAGTTGTACGACTTATATATATTATTCTGTAGGATTTTTAATGTTGGTTAAAGATGGCCACGGGACCTTCTAATTTAAATTAATGTTTGAAGTACCA